>NW_015386440.1:996880-1041325 GCF_001527695.2 Protobothrops mucrosquamatus
GTTAAAAGGAAGAAACAGCTGCGATCACACACCACTCTTAGAAGCACGAAGCTGAAGACACCAGCCTGAAGATGACGAATGTGACTTCGTCGAAACGTCGCCAAGGTACTTTTAATTCTACGCGGGAGAAAACCCGAATAACTAAAGACCTACATACAAACACCCGCGAAAACCTCAGAAAACATATATATATATATAACTCTCTTTGAAAGGAAAAATAAATATTTTCAGGGTTCTAAAACTGTGAAAATAGTGCAAAGTGAAATTTAACATTTTTTTCTTTAAGTATATTATATGTAATATCCAAACTATATACTATATGCCAGTGATGGCGAACCTTTTAGTGGCCGAGTGCCCAAACCACAACCCAAAACCCACTTATTTATCGCAAAGTGCCAGGGCATTGTGGTGCCCTCAGGGGGGGCATGGTGTGGCCCACTAGGTGGGCGTGGCTGGGGTGGGCATGGCCACCTCGCTGCTCATGGGGGGGATGCCTGTGGGGGCCCAGGCAGGATTAGGGGAGATCCAGGGGGTCTCTGGTGGGTGGGGCGGTGGGCAGGAGGCCCAGCATAGATGGAGGGAGGCATGCAATCCTAGCTGGGACTGGGGGGCCATGGCACCAATGGGGATCTGGCTTTCCTTGCTCGGGGTGGCCTTTGGCTTGCTGGGTGTGGGCATGCTCTACTACCTCTACTCGAGCTCGCTAGCTGGCCGCTTTGCCTCTTTTGTGCTGGGTGTGGCTGCCGCCCCAGGCAACAGCAACAGCCTAATGGACCTGTGCAAGCTGCTGGCAGCGGCGGCACATGTGCCCACAGAGAGGGCTCCAAGTGCCACCTCTGGCACGTGTGCCATAGGTTCGCCACCACTGCCATATGCTGTTGGGACACTCTCCTTAAAAATTCATAGCAACTTTATCTTGACATGAGTTTTGTGCTTGTTTTCCTGATAGTAAATTAAAAAAATAATCAGTGTGTATTCAATTCTTTGAGTGTATATACTAAACCTGTGTTTCTCAGCCTTAGCAACGTTGAGATGAGTGGAATTCAACTCCCAGAGTTCCCCAGCCAGCCTTGCTAGGGAATTTTGGGAATTGAAGTTGACACATCTAAAGTTGCTAAGGCTGAGAAACACTGTACAAGAGAGAGAAAGAACCTAGTTAATTATTGAGAAGGTTTGGTGATATAAATTATATAAAAATGCTGATAATCATAAATCTTATATTTTATTGGAGTATGGTTAGAAGGTTGAACAGCTTATAAGTAAGACATAAGTAGAAGCCCATAGTATTATATTGTGTGTTTTTCTTTAAGCTGGAAAATATCAGTCTTGACCTTGGAAGTTGATAACCATATGTGATGTCAACAGAAATACACCTGTTATACGGCTATCAACCTCCAAGATCAAAACTGAGATGGAGGAACAGCTTCCTCAAAGCCTCCATCCCTCCTATCAATCAGCTGCCACAGACTGCACGGGAACTATGAAACTAGGAAATTGCTAAACAGACTGAGCTCCGAAGCAGGAAGATCAAAGGACAATATAAAAAATGAGCTTCCCAATAGAAGATACTCTGTGTCTTTTCTTTTTTTTCCTTTTGTTTAAGATAGGAGAAATGTAAAAGTGTTGCCATGGCCAGTATGAGGAAAAAGACTTAAATACTTAAGTGTAATGAAAATCTTAACCAGCAAGAATGTTTTGAATATTGTGGGGAAAACAAATTTAAATAAGAATTTTAAACAGGATCTATGATAAGGCAATCAAGATAATCAGTTAGAAAAGCTTTATATCAATGTGGTTATTATTTGCAGAAATGTTAGAAAAATGTCTATATTTAATTGTTATTCATCCAAATAATAAGAATTGTATTAATTCAAGGTTGGCAAAAGAAAACATTTTTGGAAGAAGAGAACATCAAACAAAGCTATTATGTGGACTATAGAATTATAGAAATTAATTGTTATTGTTTTTTAAATATAAACCCAGACAACATGATGTTTACCAAATATTAAGATGATTATGTAAAAAAATTAATAAAAATATTTTTTTTAAAAAAAGAAGGTAGTCTCTGAAGAATAATTAATTTCACATATACTATGGGTTATACAATGTCCTTCAATATGTACAGAAGAAATCCTCACTCTGACGAGACAAAATGCTGTTGACATACCCCAATACTGTGTGAATATCATTTAGTTTTAATAGCAATAGCACTTAGACTTATATATTACTTCACAGTGCTTTACAGCCCTCTCTAAGCAGTTTACAGAGTCAGCATATCGCCTCATTTTACCGACCTCCGAAGGGTAGAAGGCTGAGTCAACTTTGAGCTGGTCAGAATTGAATTGCTGAACTGCTGGCAGTCGGCAGTCAACAGAATTAGCCTGCAATACTGCATTCTAACCACTGTGCCACCACGGCTCTTATCCTACTTATTTTACATACTTTTTTACATTTGCTATAGTTTTATATTTCATTTGCTCAGTGTTGAATGTTATAAGTTTATAATTTGAAGGTGCTTCTGACATGAATAAAGACAGCTGGAATTCCTTGTTGTACTGGTTGAGTAAGTCTATGCATAGCTATCTTTTCCAAGATTTTATCAATCATTGCCTTTTGAAAGTCTGCATGAAAGGTTTCAAGATTCATGCCATGACTTCTATACTAGGCTTCTCTTCCATTTTTCAAGATCATCATCTTCAGAAGTTTCATCTAGCTATCCTTCAGAATTTCCAATCAGCATAGATGATGGCATCTAGAAGTTGTAATTGGAGCATACTGTAGTTAGCTTATCTTTTGTCTGATTCTGTGAGTATTTCAATAAAAAATGGAATAACTATTTGATTGTTTGCTTAATGTGAGACCATCAAAGAAAATGACATACAGTAGCTGCAGGCATTGCTCCAAAGGTAGTGGGATTGGTTCAGACTTGTAAGACAATGGTCCCTTTTAAATCAATCTCTTTCTCTGAATGCATTTGGTTTTCTCTTATTATGCGATCTCATTCTCTATACATGCCCTGGAGAATAGAGCTGAGATAGGCAATTTAGAGCTGGCCCAACAAATTACATGGAAGATGGCTAAACTCTTCCTTATGTTTTGGAAAGGCTGGGCTAAAATATTTATTAAAATTAGTTCTTCCTTTAATTTGTGACTTAGTCATTTTGGGGACTTTTGGACTGACATTTGGGAATGAACATTTCTTCGCAAGAAGGCTAGATGTTATCATATAATATGTATAATAGACTGAGTTGGCTAGATCACAGCACAGCACAAATATGGATCCAAATGTATTAATTTTGGAATATAGAGTAGGAAATATTTTTCTTTGAACATTAACAAGCACTTGTACACGTACATCATGAGGCTCTGGGACTGTACCCAGTCCCTCAAACTTTAGGCAAGTCTCTTAAAAGTTTTCCAGGAGTTGCCACCAACTTGTAATTTTGAGTGTGAAGAAAAAAAATATGATTAAAGACAGAGAGATAAATGATATTAACCATATTATATTACGTCAAATAAAATCTAATGTTTGTTTCTTCCCATTCTGTTCTGATTCCACCTGCATTTCAATGTCTGGGTCACAGCATGCCAATCAAGGTGTGAAGAAAACCAGTTGTTTAGAATGATATTCATGTAGATTTTCCTATCTTATGTCAACATCCATTGATAAGAATAATTACTGTTATTTGTGATTTCCCTGACAGTTGTACAACAATATTAAGAAACAATGGCCAATTCTAGCAGTATTTGCTGTTTAACTTGCCATGCTATACACTTCATGCCAAGACCTGAGGCTCTGTCCCATCCATTTTTTTCTTAAGGATGGTTTAAAACAGGTTGAGACACATCTGTGGAAGAAACTTTGTCTTTTGTTGTTCAAGACACTGCTTTTAGCCTCCCAGGGTCCACACCTGTTTCACTGTCATTCTGTATTACGAATTACTGAGGCATATGAAGTGGCTCTGGTTTCTTCTTATGACACTAGAGGTGATTTATTCAGATAAGACAAACTACATCTCCTAAACTGCAATGTACTAAACTTCATAGGTTTTTTTTTTTGCCTGTGCTTCTTCCTATAGTTGCCTATTACAGAACCTTGTTCAGGCTTGTGATAACTTGGCAAAGCTACACATGGTATTTTTTTTAAATTTTGTTGCAAAACTCCATAGAACAGAAGGGCTTCACTCAAGTTTTCCTTTCCATGCTCAGGATCCAGTTCAATTTCCATGAAGTTGGAGGTTTTCTTAATAGTCTATTAACCGAGTCTATTCCAGCTTTACCCATACAACTCTCTTTCAGCCATTCATGATAAGCCTGGTCAAGAAAAAGAGATCTTGGGAAAACTAGGGATTCTATTTATTTACTCCATAACTTCATTGCTGCAGAATTTTCAAGAATTCTACTTAGTTACTCCATAACTTTATTGTTGCAGAGCATAGTAACTGTATCTTGCACGCCAGACCTGATTTCTTTCTGTCCTAGCATATGCAGGCAGTCCTCACCTATTACAACTATTCATTTAGTGACCGTTCAAAATTACAACGACACTGAAAAAAGTGACTTATGATTGTTTTTCACACTTATGAGCCTCCCCATTGTTATGTGATCAAAATTTAGACGTTGGAAACTGGCAAGTATTTACCATTTGTGATTATATGGTCACCATTTGTAATCTTCCCAGCTGGCTTCCGACAAGCAAAGCCAATGGGGGAAACTAGAATCGCTTAATGACCACATGATTCACTTAACAACTGCAGTGATTAGCTTAACAACTCTGGCCAAAATATCATAAAATGGAGCAAAATTCACTTAACAAGTGTTTTGCTTAGCAATGAAATTTTTGGGCTCAGTTGTGTTCATAAGTCAAGGACTACCTGTATTAAACAACATCAAGAAAGGGTTATTTTAAATTTCTTTCTCATGCTTTCTTCTGCCTATATAACTATATAATATCTTATCCTGAACAAGTTGGTCATATTTTCTCCAAAGTCAGAACTAAATATTTTTTGCACTATCCTCTTGCTGCTTATATCAAAAATTTGTAAGAGACAGATTTTTTAAAGGGAAAAAAAATAATCCAGACTTCCCTAACCATTAAATGGATCAGATAACAACTACCATTGACATGATGGACAACAATGATAGAACATACAATCCAAGACCTCTTCTGTCCTAGTTAAAGAGATTGGAATAAAATTATAATTCCTCCATGTCTCTGTCAATAATATGTTTATTATATAGTTACTTAATTAGATGTCTTTGAGTTGGCTTTGGACTCTAGTAACTACATGAATAAAAGCTTACCATCTCAATTTACTAATAACTTATGCAAGGACATTCATTCCAGCAAACTCTTTGGTCCTATCCCTCCATTCATCAATCCATCAATCTCATTGTCTTCTTTTTTTTCTACTTCTCTTCAATTTGAGCAAGTTGAGTTTCTGCTTGCTGATCAATGGAGCTGTTGGCATTTATTTGATCCAAGACTAACTAATTGGTTCTTCTTGCTATCCATGGTATTCTTAGCAAATGTCTACAATTCCCTATCTATATGCATACATGTGTAACTCAATGCAGAATCATATAATAGCTGGACTTACATATTGAATTTGACCATAACATGGTTTGTTTGGCGTTGCTGAGATGATGTGTGAACTTTGATGTTAAATTTGTTATAATGATTGATGGTTTAGCACTATGTTGGAAACTAACCTCCAATGCATACCTAATAATCCGTAGTTAAGCAAATCATACTACAATGTTTGAATCTGAGCAATTATTAAATAGAAATGAGTAGTAGACGTCCCATTACAATAGTGATCCAAAATTTGGAGCAGAAATATTAGTATGCATTTTAAGTATATTGGTCCTAATCTTCCATTTTGCTGGTAAACCTCTTCCTTAGTATGTACATATTTCTCCTATTTATGTGGATATTAGAATTATCTACTTCGCTGATGGGATGCCATAGGATGCCTCTCTCAACTAATTGCACCCAAAGAAAGGGTTTGTTTCATCCTTGAACTTTCTAAGCATTCCCAGGGGTTGGAGTCAGGCACTCCCAAAGAGGTGATTCATTCCTTGGCCTTGAGCAAGTCTCATCATTTGCTGCTTTATGTTTCAGATTCTCACTTCTGTCTTTCTGGGTGATATTCCCTCCCCCTTCTCCTCCCCCCATTGTCTGGGTTTGGAAAACAGATGCTCCTTCTCTTGATTTATAAGCTCAGAGAGCTGCAGTCTGAACCTTTATTCAGCTCTCCTTTGCCTCAAAGAATCCTGAAGAGGATCGAAATAATGCTCATACTAACAATATAGTTAATAGAACACAATAATGTAGGTAGCTGATTTTTAATCTGGATTTAAGGGTCTTATGCAGGAGATGAAGTAGGAGCTTTATGTGGTCATTATTTCAACAATCAGAAATTGTCCTGCCATGTAGAGTTTCACAATTTAAAATAGTTTTAAGTTACACCAACATCAGGACTGCAAGAATAGTTAGGGTTGCCAGGTCTGCTTCCAAAAAATAGCGGACAAGCGGGGGGGGGGGGGGTTAAGTAGTAAAAAAAGTAGACTGTACAGCTTTAGATTACGTACCATTTCATCATAAAGCTTTTGAATGAAAAAAATGTCCACTATTTTGTGAAAAAAAATAGTGAACATAATGTGAAAAAAGCGGACTGTCCACTCAAATAGTGGACACCTGGCAACCCTAAAATAGTTTTCTTATGCTGTCCCAATGCTAAGGATATTGTCTTGAGAATATCTTTTTGTCTTTATTTTAAAATGGGGGTGGGGAAATAAGATTATAAACTTGTGCTTCTTAAACCCATAAAAAAGGAACAGTTCCAGAAATATCTACCCTGCATGGCTTTGTGGAGCTTGAGATCCTCAGATGGAAGCCTCAAAAGTGTTTTCTCCCCACTCTATCACTCTGATTTTGTTGTGAAGTGGCATCCTAGGATCAAAGAGGATTTTTTCATCCTCTTATCTGCAGCCCCTAAAATACTTCCCTGATATGTGGCCAAATTTGGGGAGTTGGTTTGCTGAAAATGGAGGGCACCGGTTAAGATCAGGCTTGAAAAGAAAAGAAAAACGAAGCAGTTGTCCTTCTCATTTCACAGACAAGTTAGCTGAATCGAACCTTTATTCACTTCCATTGAAGACAAGAATGCTTTCCAGCCATCTGAAGGTAGCATAAGGAGCCAGGGATGTCTGCAGGATATGGTTAAAAAAAAAAGTAAATACAGTAGCTGGAGTGGTGCAGTCAAAGCTCTGCCCATTTTTTAAATGAGCATCACACTTTTTTCACAAACTCTGTGGACAACTCTGAGGAGCACAGAACAAGCTGCCATGGTAACCACAGCACTCTCTATCTCAGTATTTTTCAAACTGACAATTTTATGCTGTGTGGATTTCAACTCCCACAATTCCCCAGCCACTACGCTAGCTGGATACTTTTGGAAGATGGAGTCCACGCATCTTAAACTTGCCAGGTTGAGAAGCACTGCTCCAACTGTTGTCATGATCCAACTTTTAGTGCCTGAGGCAACATCCTCACTATTCTGACTGGGAAAACCAGTCCTGAAATGGGGAAAAACTGGAAAATCCTGTTCCATTGCATGGAACATGGCCCCATTTACTATCCCTTCTTGCCCCACCTGCGGTAGCTTGAGCCCTGTAGAAAACAGTAGCTCTTAATCATCCCAAACTTGTTATGAAATTGTTCTTAAGTACATTGTTCAGTTCAGACCATAGTAGACATGTCAAGGTTCCGACTGATGATCCCAACGAAGTAAGCATTCTAATCTATAATGCCAAACTTTATTGAGCACAGCATATCGGCACTGATGAATAGAAAACCAGCTCTGGTTAAATTGGCGCCAAATTAAAAGTATAGAACCTCCCTTCCCTCCTGATAGTGCAGGTCACATTCCCCAATTTCAGGCATTTGTTATGAGAAAAATCTTCAGTTCCCAGCCAACGGTTCTCCAATGATCTTGAGTCTCACAATAGATTGCTCACATCTGTGATGAACTTTCCAATCATCCCTCCTCCCTCCTGGGTCTGTTGGCAAGCTAAGAAACAACAATGGCTGAAGCAGAATAAAGTTTATTTGGAACTTAACATATCTCTGATGACATGGAGAAAGCCATTGCATTGTCTTTGTCCAGTTAAAAAACAATATAAAAATCAGTTTTTATAGATAGCATAACTAATTCCTCCAAACTAAAGGGGGCGTCTTCTCATTGCCTAGCTGGGTTTACTGTTGGATATATGAAATGGCTTTATGTATTTGGGACATAATATTTGTTGTGGTTTAACCATTGGACTCTATAGGCAAGTGCTCTCCATGCTACCTTGTCAAGCACAGCTTCTTTCAGTTGTTGGAGGTTTTTCTTTGTATCAGTGTTGATGTTATCAAGCCAGTGTGTTCTTTGCTTGCCCCTTCTTTTTGTTCCACTAACCATTCCATGACATGACATACTTATAGCCTTTGTGCAAAATCTGGGGCTTACATCAGAAAGTAAAGAGAGAGCCCTCAAATTAAAATGGCCTTCATTCTTGCAAATGAGAAGGCTGCAGCCCTCAATTATTCTCCCTGGAGCTGAACTCCTATAACCCTGTGGTTAGTAAATTATAGGATGGAAAGAAACAGGGGAAATGTCTAGAGATGAAATACAACTTTGACATAGAGGGTTTTAGTAGTGAAAAAGAAAGCAATCTACAGTATATATTAAACCAAAAGTTAAGTAATTCAAAACTTGTTGCGTATGATAACTTTTGGGAGAATGGTTAAAAATCTACACAAGTTTTAACTGCTTTGATGGGTTTCATACAAAATACAATAACAAGTTTTATTATATTTTTAAAGTCCCCCTCCTTTCATTTTGCATGTACCAATGTGCATCTGCTAACAATTTGATTCGGTTTTTGTGTGTCTATATGAATAGGGAGTTTTGTACAGGTTTCCCAAAACCCACATGAGCTAATACAAACCATGAAATAATGTTAAGTGTAGCCAAGGGAGGTCTTTAGATATCTAAGTATGATCCTGAAATTAAATGGCCAACGTGCCTACACTGTGCAAGTAATTGCCTCCTTAATTTTCTATGTGGTCTCAGTTTGCAATCATTCCTGACCGTCTCAACATGTTTATCCTTAAAATGCTTGTAATATTCAATTTTCTGAAAGCTCTTGATGTCTGAGAATTCAGAAGACCAGTGAAACCTTTAGCTATTTAAATAGCATTAATGTGAAACATTTTTTTTGTATTTTTCAAGTTTGTTTGAAATAGCAGTCCTGTTGCAAAAAAACAAAAAAAACCTAAAGAAAAAACACTGCCAAGTGATCAATCTGACAGAATTTTCCTGGTAGAAATACAGTGCATCTCATCCAACCTTAAAAGGAAGGACAGAGGCAGAAAACAGCCCTACTTTGCATGTCACTGGACATGCAAGAATTATTATAGTCCTTCAAGTTCCTTACAAAATGCTCCTGAAAAATATCCAGAAACGGAAATGGGTGCAAAATAAAGCAGCTAGAGTGCTAACTGTGCAAGAAAACAGGTTTTATGGCCTTTTTTGGGCACAATTGATGGTATTGTTAATTGCCCTCTATTGAGCTGCAACAATCTATAAGAACAGTCCTTCTGAAGATGCTTCTGCTATCAGATGCCCATTTGGTGAGACATGTAATTGTTCCTCTCTCTTTCTGAAAACACACATCCTTTTAGCTACATCTTTGAAGATGACTTGCTTACTTATTTATCGTTTAATTTTACTTGTTATATTTTATATAGGACATTTTCAGGGATGTCTACATGATGTGGTCAAAGAAGTTAAGAGGAAGGCCATGAAGATGCAATTGAAGTCTTAGACACCCTTGGACAGTTTGATTGTCTATTTTTATTGTAAATAAAATGACTCCATGTAAGCCAAGTGAATAGCAAACAAATCTCATTCTGGCTCACCACCCAGAACCGGGGGATAGAATTAAAAGAGGCATCAGCCTAGAATCTATGTAACCACAAGTGAAATAAGTTCAACCCCTCTTGAATGCTATTGACTCTTATCCTATTCCAAACAGGTTAGTTGAAAAGATTCCTATGTGTAGGCTTTCAGCAATAAATCAGTTTAAATGGACCTTCACATGTGTACCTGGTATTTTGTGCCTGACATTAATCTTCTCAACTTACAGTAAATCACCTGCTTGGATCAGATGAATTACAGACCACACAGGTTAACTAGGAAAGAAACATGATTTCTAATTGCTGCTAATCTAATGAGAGAATTGCTATCCATTTCTATGATAGGACAATATAGCCTAACCAGAATTAGATATGGTGTTTCCTTTGAATACAGGTTGTTCTCAACTTATCACGTATTTCTTAACAACCATTCAAACTTACAACACCCCCCCCCAAAGCTACTCACAGTTTGTTTTTGAAGTCATGATAGCCACAGTCATGTGATTGCATTTTGAGGATTTGTCAATCGGCTTATTTCTACAGATGTTTGCATTCTCCTGCAATCACGTGACCATGGTTTTTTGACAGTTTCTGGCGTTTACTTCCAGGTTCCATCAAAAAACACCCACTGGAGAAAATTGATTCATTTAACGACTGCTGCAAAATATATATCAAAAACGGATCTGGTTATGTGATGCCTTGAGTTATGACCACAATGACTTATGATCATAATTCTGGACTCAATTATAGTCTAAAATTGAGGGTTATAATAATTCTTGCATTCAGGCATAGTTACTCTGGTTATCAAAGACTTCTTAGGAGAAGCAAATTATATTAGACATTTTAATTAGATCATTTTTTGTCAGGATTCACTTACTTTTTACAATTCAGGGAAATTTGACTCCCCCCCCTCCTCCAACAGTTCCTCCAGAAATAGTTCTATCTTGTTAATCAAACTTCTATTAAAACTTATTGTAGCAGCCTAAATTTTCACAATTTCACAATTCCTGGTTTCCCTGGCATGTGAGTTAACTACAACAGTGGACCCCAACCTTTTGGGCACCAGGGGCCGGTTCTGTGGAGAAACATTTTCTCCAGATCAGAAGGGATGTGGTTTCACATACTGCCTGCATCCCACGGATAGGGCTTTGTTTGTTTGCCCTGCCTGATTTCTGGCATGCCACAGCGTGGTGTGGGTCCACAGACCGGGGGTTGGAGATCCCTGAACTACAGTGTAGAACCCAGACATACCAGAAAAGTACAATGAATCATGATTCAATGAGAGAGAAAAAATTAATTTCCTCTTGGGCTTGCATATTCTCATGTTCTTTTTCTCTAGTACAACTGCAAAAAAGAAATAGATTATGACCTTTTCCTTTTATTTGATTTATTTAGTGTATATTTTTGTACCTGTCTCTGACAGGAGTTCGGGATGGCTGCTCAGCTTCTCACAAACTTAGTTATTGTTCTTGCGAAAGAAGCTGTCTCACCAGAGCTTTTCAAACTGTTTTTTATTTCATCTAATCAATTAAATAAAACCACATAGCATATAGCAATCAGATAATTTCCATCCTGTATACTCTAAAAATCTACAGTACACTAAATTGGAATTGGACACATGACAGTTCTGTTATTCTCACACTAAAGCAGAGATTTCCTACCTTTTTGTGGTGATTTTGAATGGGGAAAGGTGATAGGGGCTGTATTTAAACTTGTAGTGTCATTTCTCACAATAAACTGTAGCTTATTTAGATGTCCATATGCTGCCATTATATGATACAGGCCCATTAGCAAAACAGTAAAGAAAAAACAAACTTGTAAGCTTGATGGGAGTATATTTTAAAAGGTAGAACTGGGAAGGTTTAGAAGCTGAGTCATACAACATAAATATTGTATTTCAGAAATCCTATCTTGCTCTGTTTATTGTCAGATGTCTTCCTTCTGCTCAGGCAAATGCAGATGTATATTCAGGGCATGACATATTGTCATATACATTTTAGTTCAACAGAAAGAGATCTCCAATTTCACTGGCTTCCACAGCTGTATTTCAAGAGCTTTGAACAGGAAGAAGAGGAAATAGGAGAAGGACCTGATGAAGAAATTTACAGGTAGTTCTCAATTTAGGGATTGTTTAGCAGCCCTTCAAAGTCACAGCACAGCCCCAAAAGCTGCTTACAACCTGGTTTTAAAAGTTATACTGCTGCAGCACCCCCACAATCATTTGCCCTTACAACCGACTGTGAGGATGCAGTAGCATCCCACCACCTACCTTCCACATTCCCTCCCCCCCCCCCGTAGGCCTTAGTCTACTTCCCACCCCACCAGTTTTCATACCTTCTCCTCCCTTACCTTTTGAAGATCCCTGGGACATGTGTTGGGCAAGAAGGGCAGGTTGCTCCATTCCTGGGCCATGTGGCACAATCCCAGAAGTGGCCACCATGTTGAAGTGCCCACAATTCAATACAGCCACCCTGAAAATGCTGGTCATTTCCACAATTGTGCCACACAGCTGAAGAATGGTACAGCCTGTCCTTCTATCATAAACCAAAGCTCCAGAGATTTTTGAAAGGTAAGTGTGCAATTGGTGATGCAGAATGAGGAGGAGGGTGTGGGTTGGGAAACAGACCTGTGGGGAACCTGAGGGGACCCTGAGTGATGGGAAGTGGAGCACTGAGTAGTACTCCGACCTAGGAGGTGCCCTAGGAGAGCAGAGTTTGCACTAGGCCTTCCAGGGACCCCACAAGGCACACTCTACTCTATTTGACAACCTGCCCATTCATGTAATGATTGCATTGTTAAAAGCAGGGACAGGAGGGGGGCATAAGTGAGGCAATCACATGGGTGCTTTACTTAATGGCCATCTCAACGTGCAATTATGATGGGCAGGCTCCATTATGATCATCAGTGAGGACTACTTGTTTAAATTCACATATACAATACCAAAGATGTTATGTATGGCCAAAAGGAAGAAAAAGACCACACTGTTCAAAGGCAATTATGAGCAGGTTTCAGATATCACTCTAAGCCATTCAAATCATAATCACTAGCTTCCACATAAACCACATAATTAAGAAGGTATACACATCACATTAAGTCATAGTTTACTTATTCATAGTTACTGATTGGTCTAATATAGGTAGTTCTTAACATATAAAAGTTTGTTTAGTGATCATTCAAAATTACAATGGCATTGAAAAAAGTGACTTATAACTATTTTTTACACTTATTACTGTTGTGGCATCCTCGTGGTCAGATGATCAAAAAATGGACATTTGGCAATTGACTAATATTTATGACGGATGCAGTGTCCCAGGATCAGGTGATCATTTTTTGCAACCTTCTGACAAACAAAGTCAATGAGGACACCATATTCACTTATCAACTGTGTTCTGATTTAACAACTGCAGTGATTCATTTAACAAGAGAGAGATTGTAAAGCGGGGCAAAACTCACTTAATAAATGTCCCTTTGCAACAGACATTTTGGGCTCAGTTGTGGTTGTAAATTGAGGACTATCTGTATAGAGTTTGCATGATTTATATTAATAATATCTGGATTATTGGAAACCATGATTCATATTTAATAATGGCTAATTAATAATGGCTAATTTAATAATGGCTAATACATCACAAACAATATCCCACATTTTAACTACATGTGTTCTGTGAAATCATCTAAGACTTATCTAAGACTCCTGTATCTCTCCTTGTTCTGTTTTTTTTATTTTACTTTGTTTCCTACTGACCTTGCTTTCACTGGTCTGCTAATGAGAAGGTGGTGGTCTACAAAAATGTGAAAATTAGATTTGATTTTCGATAGTACTACTCTTCTTCCACCAATCTTTGCCAAGCAATATTGAATTCCTGGTGTCTCATTTTTCTCCATAAGACTCATTCCTGAACTACAAGCAACAAAATAACTCTGGTTTTCAAGAAAGCATATTTTTTATTTATGTGCCATAAATAACATAAATATACATAAATTTACTGGGGAGAAATCTGTTTGAATGATAGCCAAGGAAAACCTTTTAGGAAAAGAGTCAATATGTTTCTGCAGACTGCATCAGTTTGACCTTGCTACCATGTTAGCAAGATAATGCATTTTTATATTCTTTCCTTAATACAGTTATGTGGTCCTGACTAGAAAGATTCAGTTCCACAGCTAGGAATCTGGGGTCTAAGGAAGCACAGATAACACAGCATATCTAGCATCCTAACTCATATGACGTTAATTTGTGTCATGGATAAAATGCCCTTAGCAGAATTGGGGAGATAAATTCACTAGATGATTTTGGTGGAAAGTCACAGGCTGAAATCACTCATGGGTGAATGGATGCTGCACTACAGTACTAAAAATAAAAAGGATATAGTTTCCTTATCTTTTTACTTCATTGTAATTGTGTTTTAGAAAAGAAAAAGCACAACAAATAGTTGGCCCACTGCCATAAAGGAAACCTCTTTGCTCTCAGAAACAAATATACACATTTTTACTTGCATAAAAATAATATTTTATCCACTTCAAGGGAAATAGGGAGTTTTTTTTAAAAAAAGTTGAGAATAACTTTTTAAAAACAGGCACCGTATAACAGGTGTGATTAGTAAGACGTTTTCTTTCTTGAGAGATCAATTGTAACATAAGGATTAGAAAAAGAAAACTATAGTCCAACCTTGGCCCTATTCCTTGCAGAATTTTATCCATAAAATTACTGAGGGCAAGAATTGATGCTCTCTTGGATAAACTGATGGAGTGGGCTGCCTGAGGAATTCTGGGAGTTGAAGTCCACACATCTTGAAGTTGTCAAGATTGAGCAACAAAGCACTATCCAATGGGGTCCCTTGATCATTTTTCAAGTCTATGACAACTCACCACAGCCAACTTGCTGCAACCCACTCACCGTGGCCAATTCACCGCAACTAACCTGCCATGAGACAACTCACCATGGGATAAGAGTTACACTAACATGGAAGAAATAGTGAATAGAATCATTAAAGGAAGGATGCCAAAGCAGGGACAAAATGAAATGTGAACGACAAAAAATAAAATATTTTTTTCATTATTTTAAATAATTAAATTGAATTGTTGAATTGTTCTGCAATTGAATTGTTCTGCAAGTTGGCTGTGGCAAGTTGGTTGCAGTGAGGTGTCCCATTCCATCATCTTTCAGTGGGCATTAAGTTTACAACTAAAGGAGTTAACGTAAGACTGAATAAGAAAGGAACTACAATTCTCATGGGCCAAAGTTCTGCCTCTGAAAGCTAGGAAAATCATAATCTGTGGTTCTGCTTTGGAGAAATCTTATAGCAATTGCCTGCATAGATATTATCCTAAAATCTCAATCTAGAACAATTCTACTAATCATGGCTCTGGGAGTGATTATATTCAGTGCTATTTCAAGTTGCCTGCCCACATTGGCATTTGTTTACAATTCAAAACAATAAGTTAATTCTGTGGGCAGAAGAAAATCTTACCCTGGAGCCAATATTTACACAGGATATGTGAGGTTAGAATTTTGGTGACCTCAAAGAAGCCTCTCAGAAAGCTTTAGAAACACATGTTTGTGCACAACACTATAAAATTCTCTTTGAAATGTTTAAATACCCATTGTATTATTTTAATATGAGTGATTTTAGGCAATACACCATGCATCTTCCAAGGATACAGAAAATCAACAAGTCCTAAGTATATGAGTTTGGGAAGACTTCCACAAAAAACAAAAATATATCTAGACTTTTTTCCTACAACTTTTTATTCTGAGGCTCCATCCCTGAAGTTGACATACAACTTATATTCCTGGTATCACACTCTGAAATTCCATTAAGGCTTTGTCATAAATAACTCTTAGCTTCCTCCTACAGTACCTTTCCATTCATGTAAGAAATAATAACAAAACATAAAAAGGAAGATTGAGGCAGAGGTAGAGATTTTTTTTAATTACCTGTGTTTAATCCTGCTTATTACATACAGGTAATGTTCAACTTACAACCACAGTTGAGCCCAAATTTCCCATTGCTAAGCAATACAGTTGTTAAATGAATTTTGTCCCATTTTATGACCTTTCTTGCCACAGTTATTCCATGTATCACTCCAGTTGATAAGTTAGTACTTGGTTGTTAAGTGAATCTGACTTCCCCATTGACTTTGCTTGTCAGAAGGTCATAAAAGGGGATCCCATGACCTGGGACATGGCAACCATCATAAATATATGTTGGTTGCCAAGCGTCCAAATTTTGATCATGTGACCACATGGTTGCGGCAATGGATGTAAGTGTGACAAACAGTCATAAGTCACTTTTTTCCGCACCGTTGTAACTTTGGTCATTTTAAGTTGATGACTGCCTATGATATTCTTGGTAAGGCCTGTTTTTATGTTAAAGTGCCATCTATATCGAAAACAAATTATCAGCAGCAGATAAATTAACTGTGGGTTTGTAAATGTTGCACGCCCCCCCGGAGTCACTGTCTCTGAATTGGGAGTCTACATAAAATAAACTATTAAAATAGTTTAATAAATAAATAATAAATAAATAATGGCTTTACTGAATGTACTATAATCTGCTATATTTATATAACTCAGAAAGCCATACTTCGCTATTGGTAATGACTTTTATTAATTAGACAGTTAACCATATCAAGAAATAATGGGCATCAGTTGCAATAAAACAGAAGAAGCTAAAATAGAGAAAATAAGTAGGGTGAGATAAAATGAAATACAAAAATGAAAAAAAGTTGGGTGTTACAATAAAATAGAGTGTGTATTCAGATAAATGCAAGGTCTTCAGACAGGGTTCCAATGTGTCCTATAAAACATGTTTTCAATTGATCAGCCCTGACTATGAATTCAGCGGTTCTCTCGACTACACATAAGCTTGAATCTTGATGGAAACAAGATAGCTATTACTGAAATCCCAATGGATATTTTGTCAAATAATGTCTGTAAATACTCCATATGTTTCTAAAATGACTAGGTTTATGGAACATCTTGAGCCAGAACTAAAACAAAATCAAATTATTTTTAATACTATGAAACACTTCAAATATGAAATACAACCTTTTGAAAGCTGCAACAGGTCTGGAAGGCAGCAGCATATACAATTTTGGGTGCTCCATGTTTCACCCAATTTACACCAGTGCTTGCATGAGCTTCACTAGTTCTCAGTCACTTTCCAGGTGTAATTCAAGGTATTGGTTATTACCTTTAAAGGCCTAGTAGTTCAGGGCCAACATCTCTCTGAGGGCATTTGCCCATCCTACTAGTTCAGGGGTAGGCAACCTTGGCTCTTTTATGACTCGTGGATTTCATGCTGGCTCAGAAATTCTGGGAGTTGAAGTCCACGAGTCATAAAAGAGCCAAGGTTGCCTACCCCTGTACTAGTTAGAAAAGATGGATACACTCCAGTTTCCTCCCTTCTACATTGACAACTGATAGGATTCCGAAGATGCATTTTCTTGGTGGTCCTTGAAATAGCCTTTGTCCTGAGATCCAAGGAATCCTTGCCTTTTAAACTTTCAAGAAGCCATGGAGAGTTGGCTCTTCCCCCAAGTATTGCACTAGGATGGGGATAATGCATGGAGGCCCTTTGGTCTGATATCTCTGGGGAGAATTAATTTTGTTTTTATGGATTGTTGTGAGCAGCCTAGAATCATTATATAATCCATATAAGTCCTGTAAGTAAATAAATAAAACACAGAAAGTCGCATCATCCCAACAACCCAAATTCAGGCAGAGGTCAAACTTAACCAACATATATAGATATAAAACATATTAATATATTTGTTGTTGTTAATTGCGAAGTCGTGTCCGACCCATTGCAACCCCATGGACAACGTTCCTCCAGGCCATCCTGTCCTCTACCATCTTCTGGAGTCCATTTAAGCTCACGCCTACTGCTTCAGTGACTCCATCCAGCCACCTCATTCTCTGTCGTCCCCTTCTTCTATTGCCTTCAATCTTTCCCAGCATTAAGCTCTTCTCCAGTGAGTCCTTCCTTCTCATTAGGTGGCCAAAGTACTTGAGTTTCAACTTCAGGATCTGGCCTTCTAAAGAGCAGTCGTGGTTGATCTCTTCTAGGACTGACCGGTTTGAACACCTTGCAGTCCAAGGGACTCGCAGGAGTCTTATCCAGCACCATAGTTCAAAGGCCTCAATTCTTTGGCGCTCAGCCTTTCTTATGGTCCAACTTTCACATCCATACATTGCAACTGGGAAAACCAGGGCCTTGACTATACGCACTTTTGTTGGCAGGGTGATGTCTCTGCTTTTTAGTACGCTGTCTAGATTTGCCATAGCTTTCCTCCCCAGGAGCAAGCGTCTTTTAATTTCTTGGCTGCAGTCCCCATCTGAGGTGATCTTGGAGCCCAGGAAAATAAAATCTGTCACTACCTCCATTTCTTCCCCATCTATTTGCCAGGAATTGAGAGGGCCGGATGCCATGATCTTGGTTTTCTTAATGTTGAGTTTCAAGCCAACTTTTGCACTCTCCTTCTATATATATTTATATATAATTATATCTTCATCATCATTTTAGCCATTTGTCTATCAATTGTAGGATGAAGGCTTCTTCTGCATGTTTCCAATATCCAATATGATCTTAAGGTTTTTTTTCCCAGTTGGGCCTGCAATTTAATTATATATAAATATAAAAATATGTGGTCTGTGTTCTAAAAGAGAAAAGAAACTGTTGCCCAAAGTACTAATTTTGTGAACGGAGATTTAAAAATTATCACCCAACTATGCAAATGTCAGCAAAAAACCTCTAGGCACCTGGAATGGCTAATCAGAAGGAATATACAACATATTATAGCTATTTATTCCATAAACCAGAATGCTGCTGTTGTTATCTAAGCCATTCGTGGTGTGTATGTATGTGTTGTGATGTTTGTGTGTGTGTGTGTGTGTGTGTGCTTATATTGGAAGGACAAATCTCTGGCTACAGTTTAAACATAGTGTACCTCCTAAGCTCCTTCTGGTTATGTTTATTAGAACTGACAGCAATTAATCACTGAACTTTGAAGTTGAAATGTCTGTATTAGCATTAATAGGTACTTATATCAATGCATACTTCACTTGTATCTCCTTTAAATGGTGCAGAAGCAATATGAACACTTGACTATTTAGGCTTCTAGAGAAAAGCCACCTCTTAAATCACACCCTTTTCTACTACTTAGAGTAAACTCCTGTTCACTTTGGAAGAGCCTGTTGACAAAAGTAAGTATCCCCCCCAAAAAATTTTTTTGCCCTATTTCCATGTGGTGCAAAATTAGTCCTTAAACAATGCTTGGAGCTGTTTAAATAAAAATGAAATTTTGGTACTCCCCTCAATTTTGTTGTCACACCAATTATCTTAGAACAGAAATCATCTAAAACATTTTGATTTAATATGAGATTTGTCACATCTTGAAGAGTTATTAGCCAGGATAAAAAAATAAATTAGCATCTGAAAAAAGATGTGTGTGTGTGTATGTGTGTGTATTTACCACCCATGATGAAACAGGGTGTTGTTCCATTACATGCATGGGAAACATTTTAAATTTGTATAGAATACACTTAATCCTTTCCAATTTTATTCTTGATCACTGTAATCTGTCATGTTATTTCACTTTGTAATGTCTTTTCTTGGTCTTCTCAGAAGCTGGCTTACTTTTAGCTAAGTCCTTTTAAAAACATATTGTCTGGGTGATCCCTGTTTCAAAATGAAAACCATGAAGTATTGAAAAGCAGACATTTGTTCTTTCTTCAAAGGTCTTTCTGGGGTTAAGATCTGGCAGTAATAAAACTCCACAGCTGCCTGATTTTGAAAAACTTTATTCACATGACCAGGAAACTATTGTGATTTGCTTATGTAAATGTAAGCTACAGTTTGCAGAAGAGAAATGTTTATATGGAAATGAAAGTTTATATCAAAGTTTTAAGATATGCAATATGTTGAAAGTACTGAGGAAAACATAAGTAACCCACTGAAAGAGGCAGTTCTGATCACGACAAAAGACGAATGAGAAATGGTATCACACTACCTACCATACTGAAATTTATTTAACAAATTAATTATGTCTGAGTTCAAATCCCTTTGCTTTAAACGAATAAAATTGTGTGTTTTGATGAACTTACCCAGTAAAAATGACAGCTACCTACATAGCTGAAACTCAGCATATGACTATCTGATCTTTAAAAGCGAAATAAAATTGGACCTGCTTCATAGGAGTCCATCAGGATATCCTCAAAATTATTCCTGACAGAGAGGACAATCAACCAGTGGAACAGCTTACCCCAGAAATCATGGGCGCTCCATCACTGCAGATTTTTAAGAGACTAGACAATCACCTGTCTGAGATGGTATAGGTTCTCCTGCTTGAGCAGGGGGCTGGACTAGAAGATCTCCAAGGTCCCTTCCAGCTCTATTCTATTCTATTCCCAAAGAACCCAGGGAAAACCATTTTGATTCTGTTGCCAAAGAAAATGGCATGGACTTTCCCGTCAAGTCACCTCTTCACTTTCTGTCAGTCTTCCAACCACCTGATCGTGTTTCCCATCTGATGTGTCAGACTACGATTGTGCTAAATGTTGATTCTGTAAAGCTTTCTGAATGGCAGCTGTCTTGAATGTTTGGAATTTTTTTGCATTCCCCCTTGTTCAAGGAAGCAATCTGTACTCAATGCTGTTTTCTTTGATCTCTAACTTTGAACACTGAATGGTTTACCCAATACGTAAATGTCAAAAACTAACAGACAGAATTGCACTTAGAATACAATAATGGGGAAGTTAAGTTATACAAGGGATAGTTCCTCTACTTTACATAACCTGTAAAGTCAAAAGAGCTTGACCTCGTTTGAATCTGGCCAACTTGATGACATATAATTTCTCTAAAAATGGGGAAGATATTATTTAATTCACATATTTTCATTAGGATATTTCATTCTATCTAATGCATTGAATGTTCCTAAAAAACACAGTGATTTATCAATTCCTTTCAGCTAGGCAGAATGCAATTTCAGTGATCACTAAGATATAAAATAGCAACTGGTCAACAGAAAAAGTTTTATGATCTTCAATAATGAATTTGATAAACTACCAGTGCTATAAAACAAATAATATATTTGTCAGTTCCAGATGCATTAGCTGAAAACAATTTATGCTACTGTTACTTTTTCAAGGCATTTACACAGCAGGAAAAATTTGGACAATGTGCATGTGAAAATATATCTTATATGCATATCCAGATCTTTATTTACCAGGAACATGAATTAACTGCACTGGATTTTGATCAGCTAAGATTATAAGCTAATGCTTACTAAGAATTAGTCCCACTGAACTCAATGGACTTTACTTTTATGCTAGGATTACCTTGTAAGGAGAAATCATATCCACATTTATTTAGTTATAAGTTATCTGATTATAGAGACAGGACCCTCGAGCAAAAATGCTATCTGTGCTTCAATTTGATATAATCTGTTATACACATAGTCCTTGGTTTACAATCACAATAGGGACCCCAAAATTTGTCATTAAGCAGTGCATTAAATGAGGCATTATGTGACTGCTCCTCTCCCTGATTTTATGAACTTTTTTCCCCATGATCATTAAGCAAATAATTCATTAAATAAATCATGTAGTTCCCAATTGACTTTGCTTCTTGGAAGCCAACTGGGACGATTACAAATGGCAACCCCATGATCTCAATATGCTGCAACCATTGTAAATACATGCCAGTTAACAGACTCCTGAATCACATGATATGGTCATTAGCATGAGGATTGGTCAAAAATTTCCCAGTGCCCCAGTGCCCCTTCAAACAATTGCTAAACAAATTGTTGTAAATGGAAGACTATCTGTAATTCATCTACCTGCCTAGCAATAGAATTCTGTCATCAATTCTGCTGGGTTATGTCTGTCTCCATTAGCCACTATGCCCATCTGAAATACCCATCTGATCTAAAGTGAAAGACAATAGGTTAGATATGTCAAACACAAGGCCTGGGGGCCGGATGCGGCCCGCAAAGTGGTTTCATGTGGTCTGCGAAGCCATCCTGGAAACAGTGAGGGAACTGCCCCCGCTGCCTTGGTCCTGGCCCAGGCCGGCCGAGAGCCAATGTACAATTTTGTGGTGGCCATCTATGCTGAAACACATTCAGTCTTAGCTCCACAAGGCCGTCTGGAAACAGCGAGGAACCAGCCCCTGCCACTTCGGCCCCACCCCTTGGGTGTATGCTGGGGAGGTGTCACCCTTTGTGAGGAATGAAGAAATGGACCATGCCTTGGCGCTTGCCCTGGTCCCACCCCCTTCTGCCAGAGACCCTCAGATATGTCCCACTCCTGCCCAGGCCCCCACAGGCCCTTGACGCGAACGATGTAGAGCTGGCCATGCCCACCCAGTAGGCCACACCCACTCCATCCACACCTACTCAGTAGGCCACACCCACCCTGGCCACACACCCCGCCCCCCTGAGGGCAACCCCAATGCTGATGCGGCCCTCAATGAAATTGAGTTTGACACCCCTGCAATAGGTTGTCCTTTGTTGCCTTGCTTCCATTTATACTTTAACAAGAGCAACAAGAAAATAAAATCAGGATTACTTATTGTGGACAGATTAAAAATGGTCTAACTACACATGCTTATAGAATCTGGGCAAAAACCAAAACAAATGGAGGACCTCTCTAGTGTTTTGTCTTAGCCATGGACAAAACAAGGATTATTCAATCCCACAATCAAATATGCTGAAACAGCTGCTTGTGGGATTATTTTACCTATGCCTCCTGCTTTAAGCAGGGAGAATTAGTTTAATCCTGTGCAAATTTGGTTCAATTTAGCTTTACTCTAATTCCTGAGATTTGATCAGTTAGCTACACTTTAAGGTAACTATTAACACTCCTTACAGCTTCGGTTCAAAAGGTTGTAGGAAAGGGCTATTCATGTTAATCAACCCCAAATGCAAGGAGAAAGAGCTATTGAGACACTGCACAGCAGCTGGATTCATATCCTGCATTGAGCCTTATTGTGCACAATTTTATTTGGTGGTGTATGGCTTAAATAGCATCTTTCTATAAGAACCCAATTCTGCCTAATTTTCAAACCATGGTTAAGCTACTAATCCTCAGTGTGAACTGTGAATATAATTAAGAATAGAATATTAATTTTATATTAGGCCAAAGATTTATTTAAATCAGCAATGTGCTTCTCACAAGATGCACTAACAGGTAAGACTCATGACCGATAAGAATTTATATCTCACTCTACCTGTTGGGTTGTTAAGTAAGCCACAAGTGGCAGAATTCATACATAACACCAAACTATTAGACACTGTTTATACCTTGTCATGTTGTGTGAATTTATTAAGCAAATTTTATATGCTGCTGCAATCACAAGATTCTTGATATCTAACAAGATATAACAGTCATTAAGTCAAGACCAAACAAATCACATTAATTGGCACATTAATTAGCATATGAATTTACCCAGCGAAAGATACTAAACTGAGATATTATCGCATTCAAGCTTCCTTAGAGATTTATTTCTTGAGCCTTTTTATTCCATTATTTTGAGAATCAATTGATTCTTCATAAATAAAAAGGATTTCATTCTACTCTGTAGGCGAGGATATTAAAAAAAAATCCTTAGATAAAATGGAGTTACAGTCTTTCATCTTTAGTAGTTACATTACATTTAGTAATTACGTTTTTTCATCTTTAGTAGTTTTGTGCTAAATTTCAGCAGTGTAACTTGCCTTGCACCTGTTGAAATATGTCATATGTAATTCAAGAGATGGGAACCTTGTGGTCTTGTATTTCTTTACCTTTCTCCTCCCCCCTTCTCTCTCTCTCTCTCTCTCTCTCTCTCTCTCTCTCTCTCTCTCTCCCTCCCTCCCTCCCTCCCCCCCCTCTCTCTTTCTTTCTCTCTCTCTCTCTCTCTCTCTCGTCTTCAGGGCTTTTACTAAGGTCCCAGAAATTAATCTTATTATATTTGAATAAAATGATGCAATGGTATTATAATTTAATTTAAAAAGCAATAAAAATCAGGTCACTGTAGCTCTTAATTTCTAGCTTGGTAAATATTCTCTCTACTCTCCAAATGACATTGGGCACACCAAAATGCCCCTACTCAAGACCCCTAGGGATGGCTAAGATCTCTCTTTACTTGCATTGTGTTTTTAAAAAACCAGATTGAAAAAAACAGCAAATGGCATGCTGCCATGTAAAGCAAAGCTCCGATTTTCAGCATCATCTGCTTCCCAAAATGTCCTGAGGCTCCTAATGGATTTATAAATTTTCCTATAAAGTACACCTGTTATTTTTAGGGTAGGTCTAACAGGGTCAAAAAAAGTCAAGATGGTAGCCACAATCATGGGATTGAAGCCCTGTCCTTATTTACATGCTTTGCGATACATACAAAAAAGAAGCAGAGTTTTGATCAAGTAGCTGTGAGCATTGTTTTTACTTTTTTGAATAGTCACGGACAACCTTCTGGTGGGGAAGTGTGTTTTTTTGGGAAAATGCTCTTCTGTGGAAAAAAAAACAGAACGGTGAACAGATGTTTAAAAATATTCTGCTGAAGGGTCCCAAAGGTGCTTTTTCAAAAGACAATGGAACTTTCTCATTTTTTCCTTGAAAGATACTTCACTTCTCATCCAAGATAAGAACTGAAGAAGCTTCGTGGATGAGAAATGAAATATCCTTTAAGGAAAAAACAAGAAAGTCCAATTGCTTTTTGAAAAAGCACCTTTGGGACAACCATGACCTGGATGATGGAATCTCCATAGGCATTCTGATGAAGGGATAATATTCTGGTGTAGTTCAGGGATTGTAACTGGTTTGTGAGAGACCACAATTAATTCCAAAGTGAATTCTACATGTGCTCCACCTACTAAAAAGTTTATTACTCCTTCCCTTAAAGCAGGATTCTGCAAACACGGCCCTTTTATGACTTGTGGACTTCAACGCCCAGAATTCCTCAGCCAACATGCCTGGCTGAGGAATTCTGGGAGTTGAAATCCACAAGTCATAAAAGGACCAAGTTTGAAGACCCCTGCCTTAAAGGTTCAAGACTTCTACTCTTGGTTTTGCAGAGAAGTTAAGCTCTTTCACCTTATTATCCTGTGTTTATCATTTTATAAACAATTTAAGGAGAGAATGTACAAGTAGTCCTTGGCTTACAATCATTTGTTTAGTGACCAAAGTTACAATTGTATTGAAAAAAGTTGACATGACTGTTTTTCATAGTCATAGTTGCAGCACCCAGTGTCCCAGGGTCATGTGAACATCTTTTGCAACCTTCTGACAAGCAAAGTTAATAAAAAAGCTAAATTCATTTAACAACCATATTGCTAACTTAACTGCAGCACTTCACTTAATGACTGTCACAAGAAAGGTGGTAAAGTGGAGCAAATCTCACTTAACAACTTTCTTGCTTAGCAACAAAACCTTTGGGCTCAATTGTGGTTGTGAATTGAGACTATCTAATACAGTGATGGCGAACCTTTTAGAGACTGAGTGCCCAAACTGCAACCCAAAACCCATTTATGCATCGTTGAGTGCTGGGTGGGTGTGGCCCATTGGCTGGATATGGCCCATTGGGTGGGCATGGCCCATTGGGTGGGTGTGGCTGCGATGATAACGGTAGACTGGGTAGGACAAAAAAGTTCAATCAATCCCAACTTTGCAAGATCTTTTTTTTCCCGCGAGAAGTTGAAATTGACTGATTGAACCTTTTTTTTTTTTTTACACACGGCAGCAGAGGCCTAAAGCGAAAAAGTTTTATAAAACCCAGCTGAAGGCCTAGAACTAGGGCGACAGCGCGCGTGCCCACAGAGAGGGCTCTGAGTGCCACCTCTGGCACCCGTGCCATAGGTTCACCACCACTGATCTAATACTTCTTCTTCTTCTTCTTCTTTTCTCCCCAACAACACTATAAGGGAGCATAACTTGGTTACCTCTTCTGCAAAGTGATGCTATTCATATTCATGGTGTAGTTCAGGGATTGTAAGGCAGGAGACCTTATACCAGTGGTGGCGAACCTTTTAGAGACCGAGTGCCCAAACTGCAACCCAAAACCCACTTATTTATCGCCGGGTGCCAGGTGGGCATGGCCCACAGTGTGGGTGTGGCTGTGGTGGTCATGGCAGATTGGGTGGGAGTGGCCAAGGTGGGCATGATCACCTCGATGTTGCTCATGGGGAGGGATGCCTGTGTGGGCCGGGAGGGTTGGGGGAGATCCAAGGGATCTCTGGCAGGTGGGATGGTGGGCAGGAGCCTTGTCCTGCGGGGTGAGGCGAGGCAAGGCGAGGCAGGATGGGGGTGCCATTGTCACAGGGCAAGTTGAGGCAGGGGCCGGGGCGGCTGCTGCCTGACACCATCGGCTCCTACATACAAAGGCCAGCGAGTGCATGGGTGTTGGGATGCATCTGGCCACATGGGACCTCGGCGAGTTAGCAGGCGGCTGGTTGAAGAGGGATGGTTGCCATCTCCAGGGCATGACGTTGTGCCCACAGAGAGGGCTCTGAGTGCCACCTCTGGCACGCGTGCCATAGGTTTGCCACCACTGCCTTATACCATCATGCTTATTCCAAAGACTCAACTCACTCAAGGGAATGGTATAATCTTAAACTCTCTTATTAGGGAATAAAAACCCACATCAGGGTTTCTCTGGGATAAAGAGGATTGAAATTCAGTCCAGGATATTGGTATTTGCTTTAAACTAGGTGCATCTAGCTTTGCAGGATTAGTAAAGATACAAGGTCTAAACCTTTATATCTTTACTAATCCTGCAAAGCTAGATGCATCTAGTTTAAAGCAAATACCAATATCCTCGACTGTACTCCTGTTGTGGATTTGGAGTGGAACGGAACAGAACAGAATAGAACAGAACAGAATAGAATTCTTTATTAGCTAAGTGTGGTTGGACACACAAGGAATTTGTCTCCGGTGCATAAACTCTCAGTGTACATATAAGTGATAGTGATAATCATGAGCATAAACAACATGAAAATACATTAATCATAAATCATAAAATACAACACTTCATAAATTGTAAGATGTGAAAGTCATAGAATACTAACTAAACCAGGGGTGTCAAACTGCTGGCCCGTGGGCCGGATGCGTCATCCGGAAGCTGCGCCCACCCCATTGCCGGCAATGGCAAAACCGTCCCGATACATTGCACAATGTCACGTGAGGTCGCGAGTTTGACATATCTGAGCTAAGCAAACAACATAAATCATATTGGGATACTAAAAACAATATAAATTGTAAGATACAAGCAACAAAGTTATAGTCATAAGAAGATAAGGATAAGTAATAGGAAAGAGAGTATCATAGTAATCAGATTTACTAATTAGTTTGACAGTGTTGTAGGAATTAGTTGTTAAGCAGAGTGACGGCATGGGGGGAAAACTGTCCTTATGTCTAATTGTCCTGGTGTGCAATGCCCTATAGCAGTGGTGGCGAACCTATGGCACACGTGCCAAGGTGGCACTCAGAATCCTCTCTGTGGGCACATGCGCCATCACCCCAGCCCCACCTTCCCCCGTGGCTCCCTCCTCACCATCAGCCCCCTGGAGGAGAGTCACCCCCGAGCACGGCCCATGCAGAGCAGCGCAGCCAAGGCCATGGCAGCCAGGCAGCAGGGACAAGACTCCGCCCTCATGCCCCATTGCGCGCAGTTGATGCTGTGGGGTGCGGGCGGAGGGCATGGTTGCCATCGCTCTGCTGGGCTGCCTGGGCGATCTGTAGTGGGCTGTGGAGGCGGTGGGTGGCCCTGCGGGTGGGCAGGGTGGGGGCAGGTCTGGTTTTTGGGCACTCGGTCTCTAAAAGGTTCGCCATCACTGCCCTATAGTGTCGTCTTTAGGGAAGAAGTTGAAATAGTTTGTGTCCAGGATGTGAGGGGTCTGTAGATATTTTCACAGCCCTCTTTCTTGCTTGTGTAGTATACAGGTCCTCAATGGAAGGCAGGCTGGTAGCAATTGTTTTTTTCTGCAGATCTAACTATCCGTTGAAGTCTGTGTCTGTCTTGTTTGGTTGCAGTGCCAAACCAGACAGCTATAGAGGTACAAATGACGGACTCAATAATTCTTCTGTAGAACTGTATCAGCAGCTCTTTAGGCAGTCTGAGCTTTCTGAGTTGGCACAGGAAGAACATTCCTTTTGTGCTTTTTGGATGATGTTTTTGATGTTAGGTGTCCATTTTAAATCTTGAGATATGCTCTACAATCAATTAATGTTTACTAAATCACAATGTTTACTGTGTTCAGGTGGCAGATTTATCCAGGATTAATCCTAGCTCATCATTTACCCTAGTTTTGCAGGAGAGATTAGCCATACAAACTAGGTTTGGCCAATACTCTAACCCAGGGGTGTCAAACTTGCAACATCACGTGACGTGTTGCGACGTATCGTGACTTTTTTTCAATTGCCAGCAATGGGGTGGGTGCAGTTTCGGCATGACGCATCCGGCCCGCGGGCTGGCAGTTTGAAACCCTTGCTCTAGGCTGAAACTTAGTTAAATGGCCACAGGCAGAACTTACCGGACTTAAGACCACATTTGAGCCCAACATTTCTATTGCCAAACAAGACAGTTGTTAAGTGAATCACTGCAGTTGTTAAGTTACTAACATGGTTAAGTGAATCTGGCTTCTTCACTGATTTTGCTTGTCAGGTCTCAAAAAACAAAGCAAAAACAAAAAAACCAACCCCTGACCTCGGGACACTACAACCATCATAGATATATGCTAATTGCTAAGCATCTGAATTTTGCTTACATGACCATGAAATGCTGCAATGGTTATAAGTCTGAAAAATGGTCATAAATCACTTTTTTCAGTGCCCTGTAAACTTCAGATGGTCACTAAACAAATGGTTGTAAATCGGGGACCAACTTGTACTTGGTAAACTAGTGTGCCCTGAAAATGTAGCCTCACCTTGGTGGATCTTTTCTGTTAAGCAAGATGGCATGGGATGGTCGAGGCATTTATAGGGCACGAAGCTGCTTGCAAGACTTAGGTTTATGGAGAGGGGGGCAAACTTCGCAGCAAGGCAAGCAACCCACCAAAACTAGATTAACTTTAGAGCTATTAGGAAAACAAAAACGCCCAAGAAGAGTGAATTTCCCCCCCACTCCCTGAGTTAATTGATTTTACAAAGGAGGGGATCTTTAATAGGGCTCCCAGGTAGTGGAGGGGGGTCAAAACGAGGCAATAACGAGGCAATACCCGGCACAGCCTTGTAGGGGAGACAATCTGCCCTTTTTCCTCAACATGAGTGTAGCGAAGAGAGTGAGAGCCGCCGCCTGGCTGCGCTCAGGAGAGACGCCGAACAGGTGGCCACAGGCAGTTGTGGGCGCGCCAGGAAGGCAGCCGACAAGCAGCGAGCAGGCGTGCGTAGAGCTGTCGGCGCCCTCCCCTTCCCGGCCCGCAGCATGTGAACCCGTCGCCCTGTCCTCCGGAATAGCGGCACGATTCTGCCTATTTGGTTGCCGCAGGGTGAGGCGCCCGCCCTCGGGCCGGGCTCCCGCTTGGCACTGGTGGCCCAGGAAAAGCAAACAGACCCCAAAAGATCTCCCTCCCTCGGGCAGCCGAACCGGACTCAGGCGGAGAGAGGCGCTCGGCCGTTTCTCCAGTCGCCCCTCTTGGGCCGAGTCTGTAGGAAGGCTCGGAAGCAAGAAGATGAAAGTCACCGTTTGCTTCGGCAGGACCCGGGTGGTCGTGCCCTGCGGGGACGGGCACATGAAAGTTTTGAGTCTGATTGAACAAGCCGTCACCAGGTACAGGAAGGCAATCGCCAAGGTGAGTTGGGACGCTCTCCGGGGCCGCGGGGAGACACCCGCTGTCGGAAGAGGGGGCCGAGCGCCTGGTCGAGGAGAGATGGGGTAGAGCGAGGCTAAGAAGGCGCAGCCGGAGGAGGAGGAGGAGGAGGGAGTGAACGAGGGAGCCTGGGATCAATATGGCGCTTCCTGGAAGGGGGAGGGAGGCAGGGAGGAGAGGAAAAGTGGTGGATGAAGGGGCTCAGGCTGCTGCTTGGTGGACGCGAGGAGACGGACCGGGGAGGGGGGAAACCCTCTCTTCCTCGCCCCGCCGAGCTTTTTAGGCGCGCGAGCCAGAGGTGAAAAGCTCCCTGATGAAGCGTGGAAGAGAGTTGGAGAGCTGCGGCCGCTTCCCTCGCTTCCCTCCCTCACCTCGGTAAACTTTCCAGTGCCGCCGCCGAGCTCCTGTAGCTTTCAGCCGGCTGGAAAGCCAGCCGAGATCGCGGGCGAGGAAACCCCCAGCTCTTCGCCAGGGATTGGCGTGGCCGGGGGCGCAGCTCCATCCGCTTTGTGCAGCCTAATCGGAGCGAGCCGAGATTTGTTTCCGAGACAGGGTGGCGAGTTACACAGTTGCGAAGGGTCGCGGGTGACGTCTGGGGCCTCAACTCTTTGTTGTTGGGTGCCAGGGGAAACCCGCAAGTGCCCTGCCAGCAGGCCTGTAACTTTCCTCCTTTTCCCGCTGACTTGCCTCTCCGCTCGTCCCCGAAGCGTTGGGGAGCCTCTCGTCCCTTCTCTCCTCGGCCAGATCACGGGTGGGATTAGGCTCTTGTCTATCGCTTCCGAGAGTACTAGAAGACACGTCGGTCTCCTCTCAGTTGTCGTTGGGATTTGTACGGTGCTGGATTGTCGCTTTGCACAACATGCGACCATGGTCATAACGTGCACACACTTAGCCCGTTCTTTTCCCACTCCGCTCCCGATGTGCAAGTTTCTTTCCCGGGTTGTAAACTCCTGCACGGTTTCAAATCCAGGCCCAGGCTTTCCAGCAAGTCCAGGCCCAAGGTGGGGAGAAAGTGGGTGGTGGTGGTGGAAAACAAACATTAAACGATCATGGAGTCCACATGCCTGTAAGAAAGAAATGCGTTTGCTGGAGGTTTCTTTGTGTTTGAAAAAATGCTGTGCTGCCACCTCATTTTAGTTAAACGTAAACACAACTAACACATGAGTTGGACAACTCTTTCTAAAGAAGGGGGGATTATTAGAGAAAAAGAACCCTTTGCTTTGGTTATAGTGTAGGCCACGTTTCACAGAGGAATAGTATTTTTTCCTGCGTTTTTAGAAAAGCAGTTCAGAAGATTTGTCTCTCTTGAGAGGGGGAGGGCAAATGGTAAGGCACTCTAAAGAAGATGGGGATTTCTCATTTACATGATTATCTCCTGGAAAGACAAGCAACCAGTGAATGAACCAGTTCCTTTAAGTATTAAACTGTAGGAGCAGTTTGTCTAGGACATTTGCTCTTAATCATACAATCTAACGTGCCTTTCTGGCTTGTAGGAGCTTGTTTGGATGTTTATTAATTTTTGCAAGAACTCTGCACTTCTGATACCAAGGCTGTGTGTTGAGAAAGAAAGAAAGAAAGAAAGAAAGAAAGAGCAACATTGATGAAATCCTGTAACTTTCCTTGGGCTGATTATATGCCTGCAAATTTTCATCCTGGAGATTGTTTTCTTCTAGGTGTTTCCATGTTGCTGCAGCAAAAGTGGAGGATGGTTTTAGGGTAGCTGTGCAGTTGAAAGTTCTACCCTGAAAGTATAAATGTGTTTCTTTTTTGTTTGTTACCATCCATGTTCCTTGTCCAAACTCAAGGAGTTTAGTGCAGTGATAGTAATAATAATAATAAAGTTGGAAGGGACCTTAGAGGTCATCTAGTCCAACCCCCTGCTCAGGCAGGAAACCCTATACCATTTCAGACAAATGGCTGTCCAGTCTTGCTGAATCTTGCTGTTGTTTCCTTCCACTCTCCCTTGCATTACACATTTCTCTACACAGTTAGATATTTGCATAATATATCTAAAGTATGATAATTTGAGCCTGATCATTTGTGCCTCTAGTGCAGTGTTTTTCAAATTTGGCAACTTTAAGATGTGTGAACTTTCCCATATTGGCTGGCAAATTCTGGGAGCTGAAGTCCACACATCTTAAAATTGCCAAGTTTGAAAAACACTACTCTAGTGATAACAGCACACAAGTTAAAAAAGTGTAGTACATACACACTTTATTATTGCAATGTTATATTGAAGTTAAACTAGAAAAAATCATTGGGTGTAACTATTGACGTTTTAATCAAGACAGGTGTACCTTAAACTTAACTTGGATTTCTCTGCACGCCAAATGAATTTAATATGTGAGTATTCTCAAATAATCTCTAGATATGGTCCAGACAAGGCAGAAGATTCTGGTGTTACACTTTTTATACATTCAAATGGGGATGTTTTGGAGGGAATAACTGTGAATATTAATACTTTCCTTGAGTACGAAGTCTGTGCATCATACTTCAATCACTCTCTTTAACACTAGAAGCATCAATTGCTGAATTTTAAAACGTTTCTTCAAATGGATAATTTGCTTTCTAAAATATCGTATCTTTATGAAATGTTACTTTTATTAGTCTCTCTACTCCTCTCATCTCTTCTACTAAATCTGGTTGAAACATCTATTCCAGGCAGGAAAATAGGGACATGGTTCACAGTGCATTTAACCATTCAGAAACAACAATGTTTTGGTTTTCTGGCTGGTAAATTTTGCCACATACTTGTACTTGAATAGTAAACTTTTAAACTGTTCCTAGTGTGTTGCAGGTATAAACTAGAGGAAATTTATTCAAAACGTTTGGATTGATTTTCAACTGTGTCATAAAGAATAACGTACAGTAATAAATTTGCATTTTAAATAATGTGTTAAGGCCTAATGTGATGCATGGATTTTGTCTTAATTGCTAAAGGGATAGCATAGCACACTATATGAATATAAATCCTGAGTGAGATCTGAGGTTCATCAACCCTAGCATTCTGCATTATGGCTATAACATCCTGATATTTCAAGTAGCTTTCCCAACTTTATCTGGATATGCTGGGAGTTTTATTTGGGATCTTCCACAGGCCTTCCATTGAACTATGACTTTTTGCTTTAGGTTAAATTGTAAAAAGTGTTAAATACTGTTGTTTAAAAATTTTAATCGTACATATTTATAGATAGATGTCCTTACATGTATTTGTGTATTTATAAATACACATTCAATATTTAAAAATATCATGTAACAAATAAGATATGTTTAAGATTTCAGCTGTTAAACCTCAAAATCTGTTCAAAAGTTACTATCGGGTATTTCAGATAAACTATTTGTAACTTCTCTCCTGTAATGCTTTTTTCATAAGCAATTTAAATCTACAGGTAATCCTTGACTTACAACTGGTTGCTTAGCAGCTGTGTGAAGTTATGACGAACTTACTTAGGGGTACTTAAATTCAAAGTTTTGATGGTTTGAACTTTGAATTCAAAGTTCTGATGATTGCCACCCTTGTCCCCTTCAGTCATGTGACTGGACTTCAAGTTCTTGGCAATGGGATTGCATTTATAGCTGTTTATTGCAATGTCCCACATTCATGTGACAATATTTTATGATGGCTTTGTTGAAACCTAGCATTAACTTCTGGTTTTCAGGAAATCCAGTCGAAAGTGAATCATGGGTTCATTTAATGACTACGGCATTCACTTTACAGTTGTCATTTCTGCTTAATCATAGAAAAGGTCATAAAATTGAGTTGATCGTGTGACCTATCTGCTTTATGGCTATCAAGACTGATGACCTAATGGACAGGCTCCATTATGATTATAATACAAGAATTGCCTCTAATGCCTAATGCTTGTATAGGGATTTAGTACCAGTTAGAAATCTTTATGACTATATGTGTTTGCAACCTGAGATTTACAAATTTACTTGAGAAGAAAGCCTTGTGGTCTACAGCAACAGAAATATAAACATCTAAAACAACACAGGACTCAATACTAATATAACACACATCTCAATTGTAGGATCAACTTTGTGACGGAAATGTATTGAATTATCTGTTCTATTTTTTCTTTCAACATAATTATGTGAATGCAGGCTGTCAGTGAAGTATTTTTGCAAATTAAGAAGCAGAGCTGTATTCTCAAGAGCTGATAATGCTTTTGTAGGAAGCAGTGCTCCAAAAATTAAACCCAGTATAATGCAAATTACATCTTTTGTTATGGTTAGAAGGGACCTTTTATGATAGGAAAATGAAAAGTTAATTACATGGCTAGAGACAGAACTTGCTGTAAACAAGAAGACTTAACAAAATCAGGTATGGTTAAATATACTTTTTTTGCTTTGTTTTATAATCAAGAACAGATTGAATCATTTTTCATCCTTCTCTGCATTTTTAATTGTGGACTCAGACATACACAGTCCATTTTTAATTGTGGACTCAGACATTTTTTTTAAAGGACTTTGAATGCAGGATGGATTGTAAGACTAAGGCTTGATGTATTGACTGTATTGTATGTATGTATGTATGCTATTGATAGAGCTTATACCAAGCAACTTTGTCATTGAAGTTTAGAGGAAAATGCCTTTGGGGATTATTTTGGATATGTATCTGTGTATCTCTTTGTGTATGTTTGTGTATGTGATCAAGCATTGGGGATGACAGGAATGTTTCAAAAATAATTATGAACTCTAAAGTTTATACAAATCTATAAACACTAAATACAGATGCCTGATGTTACTTGAGGATATACACAGGATATACTAGTTATATATTAGTGTGTGTATTTTCAACATAGGTGACTCATGACTGCCTGGACAAATGCCTAGAGTTGTCTTGGCAAGGTTTTGGAAATGTTTGCCCATGCCTTCTTCCTAAGGTTGAGAGAGAGAGATTGGCCCAAGATGGGTCTACTCTAAAACTCATGGTCTCCCAGTTTGTAGCCTGATGCCTTAACCCAGGCATGTCAAGCATGAGTGACTTTTTCCCCATTGCAGGCAATGGTATGGGCACGTTTTCCGCATGATGCATCCAGCCCATGGGCCACAGTTTGACATGCCTGCCTTAACCAATACACTAAACTCTCACTTTGTATGCTAGATGGAGCTGTAAAAAACTGTTCTAGGAGCTTCAAACAGATGGTTGGATATCACCATCAATAGTCAAACTACAATTAGCATGACATATTGTTTTGAAATCTGACTTTGGCAGGCGCTCTTTCTTATCCATTTAACTTAATAGTTGCCATGCCAGGTTTTCAAGGTCTACAAAAAACAACATTAGAGGCAAATCTTATCTTTTTGGAGAAAGTGAGAAAACAGCATTGAGGCGATTAAAATTCCTTTTTCCAGTGCTTCAATCTTCACTCCTCATTTCTTTAGTCGATGCTTCTATTGCAGTGTTTTTTCCCTAAGTTTTTTTTTCATAGTTCATATAAATTACCTTTATCTGGATGAACTCAAATTTAAATACCTTTTCCCATGTAGCTCTTAATCAATACAAGACCTGGTTTTTATATTTAATCATTTTTGTCCTTAATTAATTAATAAATAAATAAATAAATAAATAAATTAATTGTTTTTGTACTTAATGTGTTCTAATGTTTAGATTCTTCTCTGAAAGTGTTGCCTTTTGCTAAGAGTTAACATGAACAAAAGCAAATTAAACCACCTTTATTTCCAAACAGCTGCTCAGTGAAGTCTCTTACTACACCACCTCAAGTTGCTTTTGTTTGGGAAGGTAGCATTTTGGTTTGGGCCAAGATACACAGGTTTCTACAATATCTGCCAGCAAGTTTGGTAGATTTTGTCCTTCACAGCATAAAAACATGTAAATTCCATCCTTGTTGATTCACAGCCCAGCTCAGTTTCTTGTATAACTGGTTTTTGGTTCTGTGGGAATTATACCTGTTTAAATTATTTTCAAACAGCATTAATTTAACAACATAAAGGATAGAATTGTGCAGTTGTCAGTATTTGGGCCCTGGATATGTCTAACAGCAACATGTTCAACTTCTTACTAAAATGATTCTTTGGTGATAAAGATGCTAATTCAGATTCTTATGATAGGAATGGAAGATTTACATACTTTAGGTTTATGCATTTCCACCATTTAGTTACGATGGTGCTGAACAAGGAGCATTATGGAGTTTTGGCTGTCACAGAGTTCCCACATGATTGGGATCTGGGTGTTTGAGTGCCCAGAATTAATGACATCACAGCGAGCTGTAGGCATATGATTTGCTTGTGGCAAACTGGCAGGGAAGATCACAAATAGCTTCCGTAAGTTGCTTCCACTAGTTTTTCTTCCAAGCAGGCCCACTTTGGAGTTTGAAATCCCACGGATTTCTGTTGCACTTCCTTGCCTGTTTGTGTTCTGTAATGCCCGCTGCATTCACTACTTTGACACTCTCCCACCAGCCTGCTTGGTAGGATTCAAGTCATGTGAAGTTTTTTCTTATCGAGGTGCCTGGTCTCTGGATTACATTGGCAACTGGGATGGCTAGGATTGTTGCTAAGTTGCTAAGTGAGGTGGTCATGTGATGTTATGCTTTACAATTGCATCACTTAGTGATGGAACCGTCCCATTTGCAGTCATAACCTGAAGACTATTTGTAATATTTTCAGTGCTACTTAGGACCATTTGAAAACAGACTTTGGGGGAAAGACTGAAACAAATAGGAAATGAAATCTGTTCTGTCCCTTGGCCCAAATCTTTATGACTTAGTTGAAGTCTTTCCTTAATTAAAATTAACCTCTTACTTTTTGTTCACCTTTATCTGCTCTTGAGTCCGAGCGAATAAAGCTATTAACATCTTCTCTAGAATTAACTGACTATCTATCCACTGAACACATTGACTGTGTTTTCTAACCATGTAATCGTTTTTTTACTCTCATAGTGGACTTAGAAGCCACTGCTGTTTCCTAAGAAGGTGGAAACCATTTGCATATCTCAGGTTGTCAGTATATTTTGGGCAATTTTGATTTCAACTGTCATTTCTTCCATGGTTTGGGGGATGTTTTTGAAGTGAGGGTGCCTTTGAGTCAGTTTTGACTCCTGATGACTGCCTGAAGTAATCCCTGAAGGGTTTTTTTTGGCAAGATTTCAGAAGTAGTTTGTCCTTACTTTTTTCTTAGGACTGAGAGGGAGGGACTGGCCAAAGTCACTCAGCTTGCTGCATGCCTAAGGCAGGACTAGAACTCTCTGTTTCTAGCTGACTCCTTAACCATTACTCCAAATTGCCTCTGTTCAAGTTCTACTGTTCTTAAAATTTTAATTAAACACATGGGGACAGTATATCATTGTATCACTTTGTTTTCTCTTGTGGGCTACTTTGTTTCTCTAAATACAGTTATTATAGTAGCTTTTTGTTTAGGAATAGAAATACCAACTATCCTGGCATAGGTTAGCAATAGCATTAGTTTTATATACTGCTCCACAATGTTTTACAGCACTCTGAGTGGTTTATGGCAGAGGTCCCCAACCTTTTGGGTACCAGGGACCGGTTCTGTGGAGAAACCTTTTTCCATGGACCGGAGAGTGTGTGGTTTTGTGTGCTGCCTGCATCCCATGGATGGAGCTTTGCTTGTTTGTGAGGACCGGTTGCTGGCATGCTGCGGCCCGGTTCCCTGTCCATGGACCGGGGGTTGGGGACACCTAGTTTACAGAGTCAGCATATTGCTTCCAACAATCACAGTCTTCATTTTTCCAATCTTGGAAGGATGGAAGGTGGAGTCAGGATCGAGCTCTTGGCGGTGGGCAGAGTTAGCTTTCAGTATTAGAACAATCTCTGTGCCACTACAGCTTTAGCCTTAATATATTCCACATTCTGACATAGTTTAAGCAAAATCAGTGAAACAAAGGTAAATTTGCTCTGATATGCTATTTGTTTCCCCATTATCCAACTTAGCTGGGATACCTACTATATGATTGTAGGTTCTTCTGCCTTTTCTAAAATCTGCCTGTTTGTTTGACTATTTTGTCTTTTTTATAAGTTGTTACATAAAACTCTGCATTGATTGAAATTAATTCGGTGTTTGGTTCTCATATTGTCTTTATTTATTAAATTTACATTTGGGCCATGTCATTGTCAGCCTAGCATGAGAGGGACTTGTGTCTTTTTTCTTTTGTTTAGAGTCACAAGACCTGGGTCATATTTGTTGATATAGGAACAGAACAGGACAACAGAGTTGAAAATGACTTTGGAGGTCTTCTAGTCCAAACCCTCTGCTCAAGCAGGAGACCCTTCATTATACCGGACAAATGGCTTCCAATCTCTTCTTAAAACGATGGGGCACTCACAGTTTTACTAATTGGTATCAAGCAACAGAGAGATCAAGTGATTCAAGCAGTTCAAATGAGTATAAAGATTTGTTTGCAAACTTAAGCTCTCTACAAAAATCTGACCTACTAACGGTCAAGGAAATGAGCAGAAATAAAGAGGCATTCAAGATGGGCTGGACTTAGATATCTGTGCTCAGGATCAGCCTGGTTATCTCCTGAAATTGTTCTATCTAGGAAATTTTTCCTTATTTCTAGTTTCCCTTTGGATTAGTTTCCATCTATAACTTCTTGTCCCACCTTCAGGTGCTTTGGAGAATAGGTTGACCCCCCCTCCATGAAGCTATTAGTATTTTAACTCCTCTCACCCTGCATCTTTAGACAGTTCAGTAGGTGTTTAATCTTCTGAACTCTTCTTATTGACTGCTGGTCTACTAACTGTTGTCTAATAGAATAGCTTCCTGAAATTATTATCTTGCTGCTAATGTTTATGATTCTCTAATTCAATTTGCAAAGCACAGAGTAGTATTTCCATCTTCCTTTAAACCAATTTAGAAGTGTGCTGTGATTATTTCTGAGTATCTCTCGCCTATCTATCTGCAATTTCTTAAAAAAAATGTTATTTTTCTTATTTCCCTGTTTGTTTCTGTTCTTGATAGAGATGACTTTCTTTATCCTATAACTTGGCCCTTTTATGACTTGCGCTGGCTGAGGAATTCTGGGAGTTGAAGTCCACAAGTCATAAAAAGGCCAAGTTTGAAGACCCCTGCTTAAGATCATAAACAGTTAGCAAGCTTACCTGACTGTAATCTTTTACCTTTAACCCATGTGCTTGACACCAATAATTCATAATCTGCTTCACAATTTGCACCTGGAAGGAATCTGACTAACTGTATTACGCTTCTGCATTTTCTTTATATTGTTTTAATCCTATTACTTAGTTGATTTGATTCCATTGTGTCCATCTGGTAATATTCAGGTATGGAATCTTCGTTTGTTTGGTGGTAGGAGATCTTGATATAATCTCTTAATATATATCTTAATATAATTATTATATTAAGTATTTTCTTTGCAAAACCAGATTACCCCTTTCTTACATTATTGAATTTGCCCATTGCAAATCTTCATGTAATTCTATCTTTCTTCATTTTTCAACTATGATTAGCTAACACTAATGTGATAGATTTCATTGATATTGCATTTAACACCTCTTGCTGTTCCCATAGAATTATTTAGTGTCTTTCACTATTATGTTTGTAACAGTTTACGAGCTATTTGTCATTTAACTTAATGGGTCTTTCCAACTTCAGCATCTCATGTAATTCACAGCATACTGCATAAATTACAAATAAATTCATTTGGTAGTTACCTATATTGGCTTGTGTGGGTGATAATAGCAGTTTTCAGACTGGCATTCAGCCGGTTTTCAGATTGGCATCCAATCCTTCCTTTTGTTTTCATAGAACAAATATTTCACTATCCTATATCAAAGAAAAAGTACTTCATTACAATCCCAAGCATCATTATTTGAAAATAAGCCTCAATGATCACTATTAATTGCCTAAGACTACAAATTTGTATTTTCTGGTGGGAGTCTGAAGAGATGTACTGGGTACATTTATTGCTGAGCAAGCAAGTTAGCTCTTAACATCCATGTAGTTTCTTTCACAAATCTTAATTTTATTTGGCAAAACATTATAGCAGCTTTGGATTTAAGGGAGTAGCAGCTCCATTGGTTGTTTTTCCAATAATATGTTCCAGATGTATTGTGAGATAAAAGGAGACGTTTAAACAAAATCTTTGTAGTTTCTATCCTTCTCTAAATAGCCCATTGTTTACCCCAAAGTCTATGATTTTTCTTATTTAAAGGTGGTGCATTGCTTAGAATGGAATAGAGCTTATTTTAGCAAACACACTTGGTTTCACTCATATGAGTAGCAATCAAATGTAGCCCTTGACCCCTACATTCTAGCTAAAAGATATGACATGGCTAAGCCAACATTTGCCAAGCTTGAGAAACACTGGAGTAGAGAGATGAAACAAATTAATGTTAGGGTGGAAATTTTGAAAAATAAACAGAAGAAATGCAAATATTGTCAAGAGATGAAAAATGACATGAATAATGGATTACTATTGGGTGGTTTACAAGAGAAAGAATCCTGTTTGAGAGTATTTATAGGACAACTTGGGTGCAAATAGTAAGGAGATTCTGTTGAAGCCTTGCATTTTTTTTAGGATGGGAAGAAGATATGGATGGAGAGCAAGTTGTTCAACAGACTTTGTGTCGTCAAGGATTAATATTGCTAGAATGTTATGTAAGACAAAGGAATACAAATTGACTTGTATGATCATAAAGGCAATAATATTTTTTTTGACAAACTATGGTAACCTTTTATGGATTTCTTGCTAAAAATAGAACTCAGTTAATCTTTGGATTTACCAACTGAAAAGCATTGGATATGGGAGGAAATGACCTATGTCATAATTTGAAAACAGGAGAAGTGATATTAAGTTTGTGGCTGCTGTAAATACAATTGAAAGTCACTTCCTTAAATATCTTATTCTTTCTTTCCTTTCCCCCCTTTCTCTTCTATTTTCTGCATTTTTTATTTTTTTTCTATTTTTTCTCTTAATCTTATTTTGCATTATCTTTTATTATTGTTAAAATCTTTAAAAAGAATATTTTTTTAAAAAAATATATGAGTTACAAGATCAGCTTGTTAAACCAAGACCATACAAGTCACAGTAAGTGAGATCTCAGTATGTGTAGAACCCAATTTAGGGATTCTGAGCATACATTGCATACATATATACATACATATAGCATACATAACCAGAAACCTTAGATCTTTAGACCTTGAGGTTTAAATAAAAGCATGGTGCTAATTAACTTCTGAAAGAAGTAAAAGTTAACACAATCTTTTACATGTCATTCTTAGCAGCGCAAATGCAATTGAATTCACTTACTTACATATATAGGGCTAGACCTGGGGTTCCCAACCGGGGGTGCGAGACGATATTCCAGGTGGTGTGAAAACTTGGGTTTTCAAAATTATAGTGTATATGCATAATTCGTTGCCGTTATTTTGAACTTTTGTAAGGGATCTGAGAATATATCAGAAGTGTTCTAGGGGTGCGGGATATAGAAAAGGTTGAGAGCTATTGGGCTAGAGAGTCTTAAAATATTACATTTTTTAAAAGTAAAATTAGCAGAATATAATAACTGAAAGCACTTAGCAGCCAAATAGATCTTTATAATATAAAGCCCAAGTCCCTTTCTGAGCATTTTATGTCTTTTTAATGGATTATAACAAAGCTTCCTCTGGATGTGATCCCAATCTTGAAACTCATAAAAGGGATAGATGTGCCAAAGCATCTATCCTCAAGATTAGGGTTGTGACTACATTTTCTTTAAACCTGGGAAGATTCTTACCTGTGAGAATTCCAGAAAAGTGGAACAGTCTCTGGCTCCTATTTACACATAGCGGATGCACACAGATATATTATGAAAATGGCAACACCATTGTTTCTTGACAGTTCAAAGGAAGAGATCTTGGTACAAGCTAAAACAACTGACATTCCTGGTAGAAAATTTGAATGTCTTTAGTCTCTTCCCACATTTCATCTTAACATTATGAATAAATTCAAACACAGTAGTTAAAAGAAGTAATCCTTCCCCATGCTTGGCCTGCTTTTGGGGATCTGTTATCTTGCCTGAGGGAAAGTTCTACAAAACCTGAATGCGCTTGCATGTTGAATTTGGAATCTTTTAACCAAGATATATTTTTCTTCATGATAATAAAGTATAAACGCTTATAATACGGATAGTCCTTGACTTATGACCTCAGTTGAGCCCAAAATTTCTGTTGCTAAGCGAGACATTTGTTAAGTGAGTTTTGCCCATTTTATGAACTTTCTTGCCATAGCTGTTACTGTGTTTCCCCAAAAACAAGACTGGATCTTATATTAATTTTTGCTCCAAAAGACGCATTAGGGCTTACTTTCCAGTTAGATCTTATTTTGGGGGAAATATACTAAATGTGACCATCTGGCTGATGATCTTAACTGGGGCTTATTTTGGGGGTGGGGCTTATATTACGAGCATCCTGAAAAATCATGCTAGGGCTTATTTTCTGCTTGGTCTTATTTTCAGGAAAACATGGTAAGTGAATCACTGCGCTTACTAAATTAGTAAACCAGCTGTTAATTGAATCTGGTTTCCCCACCAACTTTGCTTGTCGGAAGGTCACAAAAGATGATTACATTATGACAGATCACTGCAGCTGCCACAAATATGAATCAGTTGCCAAGCATCTTAATTTTGATCACGTGACCATGGAGATGCTGTAACAGTCGTAAATGTGAAAAACGGTCATAAGTCACTGGGATGACAGTGCGTGTGCCCACAGAGAGGGCTCCGAGTGCTGCCTCTGGCATGTGTGCCATAGGTTTGCCACCACTGAGCTAGAATGAGAGGCTGGGGGGAAAAAAGAAACCTGAAAAATAAGTAGAAAAACAGCTTTCATACTATTTGCAAGAAACCGACAGGGATGTTCTGGTGATCGAGTTCATCTTGAGAAATTCTTTGGACAGTTAATTTTAAAAAATATATTACCCAAAATGCAATTTCTTTGAAAAATGGCAAACCTCTACAAAGCTCTCTTGTTTATTTATGATTGTATTACAGTATTAGAATCTAGCCAGTATGTTTTCATTACCCTTTGAAATTGTTTCTATTGAAAAATCACAGAATGTTAAAAGATAGGATTTATTCTTGTGATGTAAGTTACAACAAACTCTTCCCTATTCCAAATATCTTCTATGTGTGTATGTATACACACACAAACGCTCCCTTTTTATGACCTTGTAACCCCTTAATTCGGGATAGAGTTGGGATGACTGGATGGAGCTGAGTGTGTACTGGTGGGATGCCTCAGTGGAGTTTGCACCAGATATTTTTTCTTTTCATCCTAGGAGAGAAACTTCTGCTATTACCTAGAATTGTGTGTGTGTGTTGTATGTATGTGTATACATACACATACATTCACACACATATATTAATATGCATGTGTGTGTATGTGTATAAACACATTTAATGCAATATCAACACATGCCCATCTGGGATATTTCACATAGACTAAATGTCTTAAAGTGTTGATGAAGCAGTTTTTTTAAAGGGCTTCATAAATCTATAATTACAGACACAAACATTCATAAATGACACAGCATTTTCTTTACTTTTGGATGGAAAAAGTTTACTAGTATGTCTGGTTTGTGGTTAGTATATTGGGACGAGTCAAAAATTTCTGTGGTTTTTTGGCCATTTTGAGTGTAAATGGAAAAGTATTAAAAATAGCTGGCGTGATTGCAACATATTTCTTGACTGCTCCAGATAAATGACATGGTGGGCCCAACTATTACATTAACATTTTCTTTGCTGTATACGTAGAAGAATACATGTAGAAAATCATTGTTGTACAAATTTGACAAATAAAAAATAAATGTTTTAAGTTTCTGTATTGAAATATTCTTGATTTGCTTTATAACAATCCAAATACTGTTTTGCTGAAAGGGAATGCAAATTTGTTGGTTTTTGCATCCTTTCTAAAGGCTAATTTTCTTCAGGTATACGGACTCTTCTATCTGAGAATTCAGAAAGTCTTAATTAAGATTAACCAAGTTGAGAGTTTTTAAATAATATTATACTATGGTCAATTGACAACAGAAATTAAACTTTATAACATTCTTTTCAGAGCTGCACCAACTCTTTCACGTAAAATAAATACTGCTTATTGTTTCAAATACAGTATTGAAGGTAGTTCTCCATTTACAACCATTTGTTTCGGGACTGTTAGAATTTACAACAAAATGCTGACAAAAAAGCAATTTGCAACCACTCCCTATTTTTAATGACTGTTGCAACATCCCTGCACTCACATGATAAGAATTTGGGTGCTTGACAACTGACAGGCTTCCTTCCAACAAGCAAAATCAATGGGGGAAACAGGATTCACTTAAGAACCATCTGATTCACTTAGCAACTTAGTGACCTCAATAAGTGATGAAGTTCTGTTTCAATTGTGGCAATAAGTCAAGGACTATCTGTGTTCATGTACAGCTCATTAGAGTGCGCTAATTTAGATAGCAGAGGAGTGATAACAATCTTGTTATATTGATGGAGCAAACAATTTTTTAAGAATTTTAAATTAATATTTTATTTATAATTTAATTTGTATCCCGCCCTTCTCCTCACCGGACTCAGGGCGGCTAACAGCCTTATAAAACAACATTACAATAAATATCCATATTAAAACCAAATTAAAAGAAAATATTCGTAAAGGCCAATCGTTAAAATTACCCTTAAAATTACCCTTAAAAACCCCACTAAAATTCCCTAGGCCAAACCCGC
>NW_015386440.1:1043976-1105605 GCF_001527695.2 Protobothrops mucrosquamatus
ACTGGGCCAGGCCTGCGCGAGGGGGGAGTCGCGCAGGACCAGCAGATCTGTCCTGGAATACATTCCGGGCAAAGCGATGAGTCCGGCTGCAGGGAACCCAAAAAAGGGGGGGAGAAAATAGTCCTCGTGGAGTTGTCAGTTAATCCATTTAGGAAGCCAAGCCGCTAGGCCACGTCCCTCGCCTAACCAGGCCATGACCTGAAGGAATCAATCAAACATAAAGGAGAATGTGCTTAGACTTGCAGCTATATTAAATACACGCTAAGTTATAAAATGAAGCAACTTTTTTTTAAAAAAAAGATTTCTTTATAGAACCCACACAACTAGTAGATGTCATGGTATATACAGTATATATTTAAACATTACCATCTGCGATGAAAGGACTGAATTTGACATGGGGTTCCTATTTTGGGGAACATCATTATATCCTCTGTTACATGTACTTTTGCCCTTAGTTTTTAAAAATCAAGCTGTGCATGCCAAGTAGAGAAAGAAAACTTGGAAACTTCCAAGAGAGAAAGAAGCATTTTTAATGGTATTTCCCCTCCATTAACTGGTTTTGGAATGTGTGAGTATTGGGCAAACATAAATTGTTAATGAAAAGAGGGGGGGGGAAGCACTGTAGAACTTGTTCAATTAAAAATGGGTTGTTTCTTCAAATACATAATTGCCTTTCTGGATCAGATCAAAAGTCCATCTCATGCAGCTTTCTGTATCTAACTATATTCTCTGTGGTTTTCAGAAAGAGATCATAAAGATATTGGTTATATTCTATTGATTTTTTTCTAGTGTCGGTTACTTAGGGGTGCGTTATCTCTAGACATAAGAGTCCCTTTAAGTGTCAATGCTGTACTGTTGGCAGCCTTCCATTATGCGATAGATCGTATTCAGATGAAAGCTGAGGCAACTAGACAAATAGAAATATGCAAGAACTGATTGTAGTGAGAGTGCTGGTAATCTTCTTCCATAGTCACTATACAGGTAGTCCTCAACTTACAACAGTTCATTTAGTGACTGTTCAAAGTTACAACAGTACTGAAAAAAGTGACTTGGGACCATTTTTCACAAGCTTGGCAGCCATCCCCACGGTCACATGATCAAGATTCAGATGCTTGGCAACTGACTCATATTTATGACACGGTTGCGGTGTCCAGGGATCACGCGATCACTTTTTTCAACCTTCTGCCAAAGTCAATGGGAAAGCCAGATTCACTTAACAATTGTGTTACTAACTTAACAAACTGCAGTGATTCACTTAAAAACTGCGGCAAAACTCACTTAACAAATGTCTAGCAACAGAAATTTTGGGCTCAACTGAGGTCATAAGTCGAGGACTATGCAGGAGTTTACAAATTAGAAAAAGCTGTAAAAATATATTTGTGATGAGTAGGTGTGATAATTATGTTTTGATCCATGCTTGGGACCCAGTTCTCCTTTTAACATATTCAAGTCATAGTGAATGATATTGCATTTGGACTTAGCATGGTACATCAACCAATTTATTTTTAATTTGAAAATGTGCAATTTTCAAATGTGTAAATGGATGGAAATGAAGGCCAGCTGTGACTTATTCCAGATACCCTTATCAAGCAGGTTCTTGTCATAACACGATGTGTGATGTTTCCAGCATCACCTACTGGAGATCTTCATCAATTTTAGCCAATCTGCTGCTCTTCCATTGTGTTGAGATTAAAACTCCCAGTATTTCTAAGAAACATCATCAAGACATTGTTTCTTAGAAATTCTGGAAGTTGTAATCTCATCACATCTTGGAGACCATTATGCTAGGGAAGACTGATTTCTGTATTTGTGGTCTGATTGTCTTTCTGATGTGACAGTTGACTTTTTCTCTATTCTGTTTTGCATTATTTTTAAACAAGAATCATAACTAGATTGGAATTTCACCACATTTCCTTTGTTTTGACATTCTTTTATAGCCATGTAGGATGTTGATTCCAAAGCTTTGTCATCTAAATTTAGTAGGGCTGTCCAACCTTTCAAAGTTGAAGGAAAATGTGTTTTACAGCATGAATGCATCATCTCTATGATTTTTTTTTTAAAACCAGACATATCTTTCTTGGGATTGTGCTATCCCTTTGAAAGTCGAGGACTTTCATACAATTGTGGAAAACAACAACAACTGCTTTAAGGAGTTCCCAACAGGTATTAGATGAATACCACTGCTGTTTTGAAAGAATCCAAAACAGCAAAGCCATATCAAATAAATAGTGTTTTCTCTATAGCTAGTATTGTATTCATCCTACAAGCACTTTTCTTCTTTTGTTCTCAGTTGTTGATTTTGATCGTCAACAGCACTTTCTATGATGAAGTAGGCAAAACGGGAAATTTGGAGAAAAGGAGGGGAATTGAGTTGCTTTAAAACTGTAAGAGAGCATGACAAACTTCAGCTTCTCCATTCCTCCACTGAGTAAACTAATGATTGAAATTAATGGGCTTGAAAACTGACAGTCTGAAAAGATGGATGAATTGCTTTGATGAATGTTGCATACGGGACATTATTCAGGTTACATTAAACAACAGGAATGCAGTTTTACTATGGCTGTTTATAAAATCTTCCTGACTACAAGATAATTTTTTATTGTTTTAATGTCTTTTAAATTATTTTAATTGGTTTATAACTTTAGAATTGTGTGCGTCACAGAGTCACTTGGTTGACTTGGATGGCTGTAGAAATTGAATAAATAAATAAATTGTAACAAATATTAAGCTTGAAAGCCTCTTAACTAGTGATTTAAATCAGTTTCTTTTAAATCAAACCCACTTGCAAAATGTAAAAGATTTAAAGTGTGAATGATGTTTAACCTTAACAAATGTTCCAAAAATCCACTTATTGGTACAAAACATCTATTACGTCAATCAGAAGATCACAAAAGAATATGCAAACCTCTTCCATTAAGCAAAGCAAGAACCAAAGAAGGAAAATTGTATGGTTTTGATTCAAAAACTGCAAAATCTGAAGTTAATTACAGTCTAAATGTAGGGACATAAAGGTATTGGTCATTAATATCAGGGAGTAAAATAGGTCTAGAATTTGTTCAATGAAATAATCACTATATTTAGATCTCACATACTAAACATGAGGTGTAGGAGGGGATAAAGACTCAGAATGATGGAAGAGCTTGATTGGAGGAAAATGAGAAAGTGGGCAGTTTCTCTAGATCAAGATTCAAGATAAAAAGACATTTCTTCTTTTAAAGGATCCTACAGCCCATCAAACTAGGAAATTCTATACCTGATTGGGAAATCATTAATAAAGTGTGTTCCTTTTTCATTTTTTGGGGAGGACATTTTTGCATTTTGTTTTACAGGGCTGGAAATCATTAACAGAGGGGGGTTATCGCTATTTGTATGATAATATAAATGCTTTAGTGCAGGGGTCTCCAATCCCCACGCTGGCACCTTGAACTTATCGAGCCTTGAACTGTTTTGAAACCAGATTGCCGAATTTGTAGACGAGCATGTGTGCGCATCCCCGCTTGAGTGAGCAGCAGGCAAGCAAGCGCATGCACTCCCATTTGCATGAGAGGCCACGCGGGAACCCTGGGGTTGTGGGCTAATTTGGAAGTGGGGGAAACAATCCCAAAGAAGACACTGGGCTATATTTTCTGTATTGCTGCCAAGAAAACAGCAGGGATTTGTTTCTTTAACTTTCTCTTTTTAATCCAAATGATACCTAAACAATTAGTGCACTTCTGTTATAGGTAATAAGAGGTGATTCATTTTTAAAAAGCAGCCCAAATGGCAGACCTGGGACAAAGTGCAGGATAGTTAAGCAAAATCCTTTATCTATATCCCTTAATGGTTTTATCAAGGTCACTTTTAGTAGCAGAAGAGATTATTTAGATCAGGGCTTTTCAACCTTTTCACCGACTGTAGGATGTGGCAATATTCAAGTACCACTTAGCAAAAATGTGATGACCAAAAAACCTGAAAAACCTGTTCAAAGTTGCAATTGCACTGAATTGACTTATGACCATTTTTCACACTTATGACCATTGCAGCATGCCCAGGGTCATGTGATTTATATTTGGGTGCTTGGCAACTGATTCATATTTATGATGGTCAAAGTGTTCCAAGGTCATGTGATCCCCTTTTTTAACCTTTTGACAAGCAAAGTCAATGGCAGGGCTGCTGGTGGCCAAGCGCTAAGGCGGGACTTCTCTCCCTCCCTCCCTCCCTCCTTCCCAGCCTCCCTCTTTCTCATGCCCACCTCCTTCTGAAGGAAGAATTTGAACCCCCCCATATTTTCCCTCTTCCATATATTCATCAAACAAGGAAAAGTTTCCAGAGACAGAAAAGACAAGCTGCTGAGTGAAATAGCTTAAAAAGGCACATTCCCCTTTAAGAATTAGTTACTGGCTAGAAAGGAAAGTTAAGGAGGGCAGCTGGCACTTAAGGAAGAAAAAAATGTAAATAAGTACTGACTGCTGGCTAAGGCAGCCTCCCCAAATGGCTCCATTCATAAGTAAAGGAATGCTACAGGCAAAATCCATTCAGGAGAAAAATACTTCAAAATCCCTTGCAGCAAAACTTACAGCTAACAATAGCAGAGCAATAGAAGCTAACAGCAGCCATCAGCCAAATAGAAATTGCCAAACACTCCTTAAGAACACAAAGCCCTCATTGTACAAATCCCAGAACTTCAAAGTCAGAAAAGCACATAAGAATCCTTCTACTCTCTACCTCCCTCCCTTCCTCTATGTCTCACCTCCAGCTGATGCTACCTTTCTTCATTTCTTGTAGAGGGCATCCCCCCCCCTGCTGTATTTCTTGCCTGTTTGTTGCTGCCAGCACAGGTGGCTGCCACAGAAGTTGTAGATCACCTCATGGCTGGCCTGCTTGGCCTGCTTGATCTCCTCTCCTCTCCTTCCCACCTTCCTCCTTCCCCTTCTGTGCAGCTAGAGCTGACTCCACGTCCTCCCAAGGAGGCTGCTTTTTCTCTCTCTCCCTCTCCCACCCAAACTGCCTCCTTTTATAGCCTCTCCTGTCTCTTCCCCCCTCTTCCTCCTTTCTCATGGGGGAGGGTGAGCCAGAAGTGAGCCTGGGACCTTTGCCTTGCCCCAGCCACTCTGAAGCTCCAGAGGACTCTCTCACAGTAAGTCCTTGTCTGCGCTGGTCTTTCCCTCCCCTACTACACTTGGCTAGGCAGGGCTGCGTACCACCTGCCACTTGTTAATGTGGTATGCGTACCACCGGTTGAAAAGCCCTGAGTTAGATCCCATAGTTTCCTCACTAGGATGGTCAATGCTGCTAACATCGGATGGTCTTACTTTGACAACAGATGAAAATGCAGCCATTTTCTCTATGCTTTTAGAATTAGTTGATGCTGGGAGGGGGGGGATAGGGATGAGAGTCCAGCTAGTCATAACAATAAATACTTGGCTGTGGGGAACCCAAGGATATTGGGCCCAGAGCTGATAGCGTTTTGGGGGGTGGAGAGCTGAAGAGGTGGCCTGCACTTCAAGCTAATTGGGGAATGTGATTTATGACGGTTTATTGGAGGTGGGAATTGTACTTTGTTACTTTGTATCCAGGGGAGGGGAACTTAGTTTTTGGGTTCAACTATGTAGTGCCGATACTTTGTTTCCTGAATAAAATATTCTTTAAGGTAAACAATGCCTCGAAGTTCTTTTGAAAGGTTTCATCTGTCAGAACTATGACAAGGACTATATCCTACGGTCTTGGAATTCCCATAACTTCAAGTCAACACAGCCAGTAGTTGGAGACGATGGGAATACTTCAAAACAGCTGGAAAACATCTAGTTTTCTTATCCAATCAATTGTAGATCTCTTAGGCATGACACAGAACTTGTTTCTTCACTTGCTACTTTAACTGGTTTTGTTTTTAACCAAACATCCTTGAGATGAGCTAAACTCCATATCCACTTTGGTTTCTGAACTGCAGTGTGAAAGTATGTTTCTATTGGCTTCTTCTGGGATGTTTTTCTGATCAGCTTACAGCTTAAGGTTCTTTTATGATTTCCTATACAAGGACTAATTAGGTTAGATCTTGCTTAGCTTTTACCAGAATAGTCAAATACCATATTCCATAGCAGTATTGTTAACCTTACCAACTGTAATATGTGTGGACTTCAACTCCCAGAATTCCCCACTCAGATAATTGTTCTAAAACAGAAATGAACAACCGGTGTCCTTAGTTCTATATGCATATCTCTCAAAGCCTTGTGTGAAACTACTGCTACGTATAATAGTAGAAAATTAGCCATTTGTTGGGATGGTGATTAAAGTTCAATTTAAATTTTAGAGTTGGTTCCACTCTTTACAGCTGGCCTTGCAAGGTTTATAGTATACCCACCTATATGTTTCTCAAAGACAGATGTGGCTTTTGATCAGAAATAAGTTGCATATGGCTTCTCACAATAGCTGCTAAATTGCAACAAAGGTACATTTACCATGGGCTACCTCATTTTCCTGGTTTATGCACTACATTGAGACATTGAGGAACCATATAGTCTACATTCACACATCTGTTGAAGTCAAGAAAAGAACTAGCCAAGCTTACTATCAAGCAAGCTTAACTCTCTTTGCTTGTACCTGCAAATTCTTTAACTAATTGGGTACTCATATGGCAGAAATATTCTGCCAACCAAATGAAACTCTGTCCCAGGACAATTAATTCACATAATGTGTGTGCCCTGCACTTCCTTTCAGGAAGAAATCACCATGTATCATACATCTCCTATGTGGACACGTGGCATGGAGTTGATTTGAAAAGCCTCCTTCAAATCAGCAGATGGAACTTCTAGTTTGTCCTTTGGCTGAAACTCCCAAAACAATTTGCGAAACATTGAGTTAAAACATATACTTGAAACACAATGGAAAGACATCAAATGAAACCACTGAACAAAGGGAGAACTGGGAAGTGATTAACTACCAATCAGATAAGCTTGTTTTATTTCTGTTACTTAAAGGTTGTTTTATTTAGAAGTTGAACCTGGGTATAGCAAAACAAAGTAGAATAAAATGATAAGAAACAAAACATTCCTATAAAGTGAGAAGCTAATTAAACAAAATATGCTTAGCTGAATACTGAGAGCTAAGAAGCTGTGGAGGAGAAGCAGCACAATTTAGAAGAAAGCATCATTTTTAAATAAAAGGGGACTTGCCAACTAGCAGAAACAATGTGGAACAAGGTAGGGTGAGTATTTCTCAACATAGAAGCAAGTGCCACCACGAGGAGAATATACAAGGTAGTCCTCGACTTACGACCATAATTGAGCCCAAAATTTCTGTTGCTGAGACATTTGTTAAGTGAGTGTTACCCCATTTTATGACTTTTCTTGCCACAGTTGTTAAGTGAATCACTGAAGTTAAGTTAGTAACATAGTTGTAAAGTGAATCTGGCTTTCCCATTGACTTTGCTTGGTTGAAGGTCACAAAAGAGGATCACATGACCCCCGGGATGCTGCAATGGTTGTAAGTATGAAAAATGGTCATAGGTCACTTTTTTAAGTGCCATTGTAACTTTGAATGGTCACTGAATGAACTGTTGTAAGTCAAGGACTACCTGTACAGGTAGAAAACAGAGCTTTTATTCATTATTATTATTATTATTATTATTATTATTATTATTATTATTATTATTATTATTATTATTATTATTAAGGATTTAAACTGTTTTTAATTAGTTTTAGCTGATAAAGTGCTGTATGTTTCTGCAACAATCAGATTTTGTTTGTTCCACTAGGTCAGGGATATCCAGACTTGGCAATGTTAAGACTTGTGGACTTCAGCTCCCAGAATTAGTTCAGCCATGCTGGCTGGGGAATTTTGAGAGTTGAAGTCCATAAGTCTTAAAATTCACAGTAAGGCTAAATTTACTTTTACTGAGACTGGCTATAATTACAGAATCTTGCGTGTCTGATTATGCTGAATCTCTGGCAGCTATTGAACTGCTTCTGAATGTTATCAGAAGCAGTTTAGCCCCTTTTGCCTAATTAACTGTTCTTGCATATTTCCATCTTCCTTACTTTCTAGAGATCTCCATGTATTCAGATGGAGGCTTTCCCCTTATCTAGAACCGAACTTGGAATTTCTGCATGTACAACTAAGCTATAGAGTGCTCTCTCAAAGTCAAATATTGTTATTCTTGAAAGAGCCAAGTGGTTGCATGTCCTTGGCACTTTCCAGAGAATTGTAGAGTAATTTGTAGTTACAATATATGCCAACAAAAACATGAGTTCACTTGATCCATGAGTCCATCAGGAAGTTTGAAAAAAAAGTTTGCATGGAAAAAGTTCAGAATGTGAACTCAGGCTCGGAATTCTGGATTTGAGAACCACAAAATACAGAAAGCTGAAAAAGAGGAACAGTTGGAAGAGAGGATAATAAAATCATATTGGATGATTTGTATAGATTACGGCTTGCTGTTCTGTTTGTATGTCCATCATTTTGACAGATGTCAAAAAGCTAAAGGAAAAGTTCCAAGTGTAGTGTGGGTTATTTAGTCATCAGATCATACATCTCAGACCAAACTTGCCCTCAGGACCAATAAATCAGTGCAGTGCAGTGTGTCGGGTCCTAAACAGCATTCTCAAAAGGACAACTGGAAAACAAGATTACTATTTGGATAATTAGTTTGAATTTTTCATTTCATTTCTAAAAACAGGATCAAACAGTCCTGTTAACCAGGACGTGACTACCAAAGAATATTGGCTTTGTAACCTTAAAGCACAGCTCAAAATTATCTTCCAAGAACCTTGGTTGGTTTTCCCCACCTCTGAGTCTTCCTTCTGAGCAGGATGGGACAGCTCGTTGCAGCCAACCTGCTACGGACAACTAGTCACGGTCAATACACCCTGGGCAACTCGCTGTGGGATAAGTTGCCATGAACAACTTCCACTGGATAATTTGCTGCAGGACAATTCAATTCAATTTAATGATTTAAAATATTTTAAGAATTACTTTAATTTGTGTCATTCCCATTTCATTTTGTCCCTCCTTTGGCATCCTTCTTTAATGATTTTATTCCACTATTTCTTAAATAGTAGTGTAACTCTTGTCCTGTGGTGAGTTGTCCTATAGTGAGTTGGCTATGACGAGTTGGTTGTGGCAAGTTGTCATAGACCCCCTTCTGAGCCTACACATACAGGGTTATATATATTGCACCACCAAGAATATATTGTAAAGGATTACACACAAACACACACATATGGTATTTTACCATTAAATACAAGAATTAAAAGAAATTTTCACTACTTGGAAAAGGTAAACACATGAGCAGAGGGATATTCCTTAGTAATAAGATAAGCATTGTCTACCTCCTGTGTTTTTCCTAGACAAATCTTTCTTCCTCTTCTTTTAACAGTTAATTTATATTCATTTGAGACTCTTTGCTTTAAGAAATACTTGGCGGAATACAGAGGTGGATATAAAATGAATACATGAACCAGAAAATAAAATTGTGTAGCTAATCAAGGAAGGGTAGATAGTTTTAAGCAATAGGATAGATCAACAGATGTTAATTCTGAATGCTAGTAGAATGGTTTACAGTATTAGACATGTAACACTCACTCTGTAGGTCAATATCCTTACAAACATACCAAAATCTTCTGAATTAGGAAACTGACCTAATGACAATAGTATGCTTCAGATTATTGAGTTTGGTTTGTTTAAGATGTATTGATGGCATTTGTATTATACATTTTCTTCAAAGAGGAAGTCTAATAATTAATTCTTCTCACTGGAACATCAAAACAATTTCATGAGAGCTATCTAAAGGCCATGAATCATCCACTGAGTTTCACGGTTGAATAAGGGATTTGAATATGGATTTCTCTAATCCTAGCGATGTTCTTAACTGTTCTTGACACCATCACAACCTTGACTTTATGTTAGTTGGATGTTTTATCTGGGATCAGTACTGAGATAGCTTTGCTTACCAGGATTACCCATAATTCCTTTCCCTGTGCTTTCATGACCAATTTTATTCTAGCAGGAGGATGACATGACTGAAAATGTGTGGACATTTTGAGTTCAAATAATATTCATTAAATATCATGACAAGCTCTGTAAAGAAGACATATAGCTTAAACTAGACCTGCCATCATCTCTGGCCAGTATACCTCTGATGGAAGCTGATATAATTTAATGCATCTGGAGGTCACCAAGGTGGAGAAGACTATAGCATATACTAAAACAATGATTCAACTATTTGACCCAATTACCCATTTTCAAAAACTCAAATAATATCATTATACTAGAAAAAAAAATCACTGGCTGTCGGCAATGGATATTTATACAAGTCTGTCAGCAGGGACAGTCCCAAATTGGATCCTTGATTGACAAACAAGCAATTACAAATTGTCCTGGCCTATGCCCAAAATACCTTCTTGGACCTACCCCTTGTTTAAAACTATTGTGCTATCAGAGCAGTGCATTGGCCTCTTTTCCTGCTATATGCATAGTGATGAAACTTATTTATAATGTACCATTGACTTACTGTACATTTCTTTCCATCCAGAAGAAACTTCATGCCTGCCAAGCTTCACATACATGAGCACAACCATACATCCTCTCGGATCTCTGGAAACCAACTTTTAATTAAGATTAAAAACAAGGTGGTTTTGATCTAAATCAAATACACTTAAATCATTGTTGGAATCAATCAAGAAAATTCTGTTTTCTTGTTTTAATTATGTTTTATATTCTATGCAGGAAGATTATAATAATCATTATATATGCATTATAAAATTATATATTCCTTTTTCAATGTTCTATAAGTAATCTTATGTTTAAAAGAAACAGCAATATAAAGCAACCATTAATCATAGAGATTCAGTTTGATCTCATGGTTAAGGCATTAGTCTAGGAACCAGAAGACTGTGAGTTTAGTCCTGCCTTAGGCATGAAAGTTGGTGAATGACTTTGGGCCAATCACCAGGAGATTGTTAGTTCTAGTCCTGCCTTAGACACAAAAGCAAGCTGAGTGGCTTTGGATCAATCACCAGGAAGACTCTGAGTTCTGATCCTCTCTTAAGCATCTCCTAAGCATGAAAGTTAGCTAGATGACTTTGGGCCAGTCAATCTCTTTCAGCCTAACCCACCTTAAAGGGGGGGGTGTTGTGGGGAAAATAGGAGGAGTATTAGATATGAATGAATTATTTATTAAAATAATAAAGGTGAGATAAAAATAAACAGTTTCCCGCTCTCTCCAGAGTAATTGTTATGAATAACTTCAGGAATATATAAAAAAATAGAAATATCAAGTCTGTCTGGCAGCGTTAAGCTACCGTAGGGTTATAACTATATTTTGTTCAAAGGCGAAATTGTAATAGCTTCTTTTACCATTTGATTCCTCCTGGGATGTTCTCTTCTGATTTATTAACTTCGTACATTTAAAAAGAAGGCAGTTTTCAGGTCTGTAAATGATTTTATCATGTGCAGGTTGACAAATAAAACATATACTAATTAGATGTTATATTCATGATTATATTTTTGAAGATTTTTTTTATTAAAAACACTGATTCTGAAATAAATATTTTTAATGGATTTTACTTCTCTGGCATGTTGTCTGTATATTTCAACTACTCAGAACCATAAAAGTAAGATTTGTATTTTGCATCTATTGGATGTCATTTTGCAGTATATCTGGCATCTTATTATTTGCACAGAATTATTGTTTTAATAACTCTTGGAAAGCAAATGTTGTTTATTTGGCTTTTTAAACCATTGGCAATGTATATGGGCTACTGCATTTGTACCCAATTTTTCAGTTGCTCATACACATTCCCATCACATTAAGGCTGCAAAGCTGAATAAAATCTCATTTAATTTCAGAATTATTTATGTCTGCACATTAGTACTTTTTAAAGATAATAAAAGTCTTGCTGCTGTTCTTCATATTTAAGAGCTGCTGAACTTTATTGGGCGCAGTAATGATTGATGCAAACAGCCTGCCATGATTGGATTTTTCCTGAACTGCGCCTAAATGATTTGTTGAAAATTTAAAGCTTTTGCATTTTACTCTGCAAATTTAATAGAATGTTATTATAGGCTGCTATCAAACAATAGCAGGAGTCTTGTCAAGATAAATCTTTTGTGAATATGTTGGACTCAATTGTGGCTGTAAGTCAAGAACTATCTGTAATAAGTAATCTATCATACTAGAAACTTCTTGTTGTTTTTTTGTTTTGTTTTGAAGTTTTTTTTCTAAACGAGTTCTTAAGCAAATTAGGAAAGAACCAGCGTGTGGTTAAGGTGTTGAAGTAAAATTGGGTGGGTCCACTTTCAAGTACATCAGTAGTCTGTTTGAGAATGATTTTGGATCAGTGACTCTCAGAAGTATTGTGTTGGAAAAGAGGAAGAGAAGATTCAGCGCACATTGTCTTCAAATCCTGGAGAAAAGGTAGAATTTAAATATATAATCCTGGATTGCTCCAAAATCTCTAGAACTGGTGTTGAATGGTTTGTGTAAAGGGCCATCCTAGTAATGAGTTGTGGAGATAGATAATAAAATTATCTTTATGATACTTCACAATTTAGAAATTGCATTACCCTCTTCCTGTTTAAATTTTTAACCTTTAAATAATAAGTTGAGTGAGGAATCCACACATTTCCTTTTGTAGCAAAGCTCAGAAGTTGGATTTTGGTTGCTGCACTCTGCTGTTTTCTGGAGAAAAACCAACCGGGGCATAGAAGAGTCACTTTTTCTCTGAAATGTGTAATTTTTGGTCTGAACCAAAACCCACATACTTGAGGAAAGCCATTCCTTGTTAGCTTTTTTTGGCTCTAAAAACAGCATTTCATAGAACCCTTTGAGATATTCATAGCACTCAGTGTCTTCCTTGACAGCTCTCACCACTGTCTGTGCCATCTGACTCTTCTTCTTCTTCTTCTTCTTCTTCTTCTTCTTCTTCTTCTTCTTCTTCTTCTTCTTCTTCTTCTTCTTCTTCTTCTTCTTCTTCTTCTTCTTCTTCTTCTTCTTCTTCTTCTTCTTCTTCTTCTTCTTCTTCTCCTTCTCCTCCTCCTCCTCCTCCTCCTCCTCCTCCTTCCTCCTTCCTCCTTCCTCTCCCCTCCTCCCCCTCCTCCTCCTCCTCCTCCTCCTCCTCCTCCTCCTCCTCCTCCTAATTTCAGTAATGGAAAAAGAGGAGAAAGACAGGAATCAAAATTGCTCTACATTGGATAGATATCAATTAAAATTTGGGTCTTTATGAAGCGCCTTAGAATAAGAGTCCATAGCTTTAATGCTCCAGAGTCTCTAACAATTGCCATCAAATATATTGTGAGAGAAGACAAATGATTAAATACATGGAAATCATTGTATTAACAATATATACTGTAAATGTGGATTAAGTACAAATTTAATAAATACTAGTGAAACAAATAAGTTTGGTTCTATCGTTTTGGGAACGGGGATCCTGACGTGCTATATGAAGATTCATTATGTCTTTAGTCTCCAAAATCTGCAAATTAAGAGACAAAGGGCAAATTAAAAGCTCTGCTTGGGCTGGGGTTTTTTTTGCTGTGTTATTTGTTTTAACTTTATTGATGCATTGATTTGAAAAAAAAAATAGATGTAGTACAGGTTGTCCTCAATTTACAGCCATTTGCTTACAGACCTTTTAAAGTTACAGTGGCACTGAAAAAGTGACATGTCTGATTTTCACACTTTGGCCATTGCAGCATCCCCTTGGTCACATGATCATAATTCAGTTGCTTGGCAGCCTGCATATATTTACGATGCTTGCAACATCCTGGTGTTATGTGATCACCATTTGTGACCTTTCCATCCAGCTTCCGAAAAGCAAAGTCAACGAGAAAACTTAATTTGTTTAATAACAATATGATTCTCTTAATAACTGCAGTGATTCACTTAACAACAGTGGGGAAAAAAGGTCATAAAAACAGGCACTACTAAATTAATTACCTTGCTTAGTAATGAAAATTCTTGTTTAGTTATGGTTGTAAGCTGAAGACTACCAGTATCTGGATTTCATCACCTCAGAGGAAAGGTCTGACTTAGACCCTGAAAAAAACAGGTCTAGATAAATTCTCTGCAGTTTTAAAAAAAAGAGTTCCAAGTTAGTTTTTATTTTAGTTCTCTCTTGTTAATTCTGTTGGAAGGAAATTCAGCATATGCCATGCCCAAGAGAACCTAATTTGGGCATTTTCCAGCCTGACAATGAGACTTCCTATTTAAAATTTCTTCATCCCAGCCCTAAAAAATTCCCATTGCAACATGTCAGTCCTACTGACTTCTAGCATTACTTTTAAAATTATGCTTTAAGTTGTGAAGTCATCCAAAAATAAAGTGGAATTCTCCAAGGTAGGGGTCCCCAACCCCTGGGCTGTGACCCAGTACCGGGCTGCAGCCTATTCGGAACCAGGCTACGGAAGTGGTGGGTGAGCATGTGTATGTGTGCAGCTGTTCTTGCGCAAGCGCAGCTCCATTTGTGTGAGCAGGGTTTTGTGTGCCTGCCACTTGAGCAAACTGAACTCCCCTTCCCCTGCTGGTCCACAAAACCAGAAGGATTGGGGAACACTGCTCCAAAGTAAACTCACATCAGGCTGGATTAGAGATAGATTTGTTACAGTTAACACCAAACTACTATAGTTGATTTTGCTCAGCTGGGATTGTAACTATATACCTGGTATTAACAAGATATAGTTAGAAAGATTGCTTCCACTGTCGCTCATAAACTTGTAGTAACCTGTCAAAATGTAGTGTGGGATCCATACTGGTTTTGCAGCCTTTTGAGAGAGAGAGAGAGATTACCTTTGTTCAAATAAGAAAAGGACATGAACTAAACATGGTATATTCAAGTTACGGAATGACCTGTCATCATTACTTAGACTTGACAGTGAATATTCCAGATTGCGTTATTGACAAATTATAAATACTCACTGGGATTTTGTTCAAAATTAAATGCTTCCAACTTTGCAATGGAAGGTTTATAGCATGACATTAATGTGGAATTAAAAATCAAGATGTAACTAAACATGCACCACTAAAATAAGCAATTTTTAAATGATATGCTCTTTGGAACGTCATCCTTAGAAAATTCTAAGGTCCTGACTCTGCTGGCTTTTTGCACAGCTCTAAGATCAGGATTTTGCCAAAAGGATGGAGATTCTGGATATAGAATCACCAAGAACATTCTCACCAACATTAATAGGGCGAGCCACTAGAATATAAAATGAGAGCAAACCCCACCTCATATTAGCCCTGATTATGTTACCTAGTTCGATAATGGAACATCTGCAAGAAAACAGCCAAGCTCAGAGAACACCAAACACCCTTCATTTCAACCCTACAAACATTCTTTTCAGTCTGTACCCAGGATATCGTACAGCCTATGCAGTATTTGCAAATTGTTATCGATGGGTATTAACTACCTTGGATAGGAATTGTGTTGTATTTTTTTATATTGCTGGTTTCAAATTATAGTACAAGTAGTTCTCAACTTGCAACCATTCATTTTGTGTCTGTTTGAAATGACAACAGCCCTGAAAAAAATGACTTGCAACTGGTGCTTGCACTTAGAACCATTGCAGCATTCCCCATGATCAAAATTCAGGTATTTGGCAAATTGGCATGTATTTGTGATGGTTGCAGGATCCTGGAGTGTCATGTGTTCACCATTTGTGCCCTCAGCCAGATTCCAATGAGCAAAGCCAGGTTCTCTTAATGTCCATATGTTCCATTAAGAGCTGCAGTGGTTTGCTTAACCATGGCAAAACAAAATTGTGAAATCAGGCACAACTTAACCACTGCCTTGTTTTGCAACAAACACTCTGGTTCCACGTTGAGAACTATCTGTATTATTTTTTACTTATCTGTGAGCCACTGATACCACTTACATTGAGATGGCTGGCTATATAAATTAAAATAATGAATAACCTGATCCATTGTTATTCTGATACAAAAGATAAAAACCATCATCCTGATCAAGAAGAGAAAAAACAAATATAATTTTAAGTAAAATAAAAAAGTATAATCCTAAAATTGCAAATAGGCTTTAACATTCTATATATTGCAAACATGTCAATGTCCAAACTGGAAGGAAACTGGATAGCAATGCTCCTTAGTGATGATCCCACCATAACTAGCGGACTTTAATTCTATGCCAATAATTTCCTCCCCTGTTACACATATAGGGTTATACTTCAATAATCTTATTTTTAATCTCAAAGGTAAGTATATTTAATACCTCTGTTTAGTTATGCTTTGCCCTAACCTAGGGGTAGGCAACCTTGGCTCTTTTATGAGTCTGTGGACTTCAACTCCCAGAATTCCTGAGCCAGCCATGCTGAGGAGAAAGGGAGAGTTTCCAAGCTGAGCCATGCTGGTTCAAGAATTCTGGGAGTTGAAGTCCACGAGTCATAAAAGAGCCAAGGTTGCCTACCCCTACCCTAACCCCTCTTGGGTGGGGAACAGACACTGAAAAAGTGCTGCAATTTTTTTAACCTGCTCTAACATGGGGTGACGCTGATATGTAGTTCTCTCATGTGTGGGATTATGTTTTCATTATTTATCCATGTGTAGAAAATTAAGTCTTAAGTTATTTTGAATGTTAGGATGAATGTTGAATGGTTTGTGATGTTTTTATTGAGAAAAAAAAGGTTTTGCATTATGTATCCTGGTACTAGGATGTGGTTCCTTTCAGGTGACTCATTTTTTCAGGTTTAATTTACCACTATTTAATGGATTAATAAACACTTGCATAATGGTAAACTAACATTTTGAAAAGAATGTTAAGAAATAGACATACCGGTATATGTCTGTGATCTGAGTTGTTACTGTTGGAAACCCTACATCATCATAAAATGAATACAAATTGGTTCATGCAGTAGCAACAATAAATAAAATTTATTCCAATTTGTTGTGTGCATCACCCAGTATTATTTTACACAGACACACACAAACACACACACTGACATGCAGAAACACAAGTGCATTTTTTAAATTATCAATATTTTTTAGAAGTTGTTTGCCATTGTTTTCTTTCTAGGGCTGAGAGAAAGTAACTGGCCCATGGTTACCCAGTTGCTTTGTGTTAAGGTGGGACTACACCAGTTTCTAGGCCAATGTCCTAACCACAGCACCATAGATCTCATTGTTACAACATGGGTGTGTATGTTGTCATATTAGTTTTTAAAAATAAATAAAATAATATTGGTATTAGATTGACATTTTATACACCAATTTCCCTATGGAGTATGCAAGAATTACATTTACGTTGCAGATGAGAGGTGGGCTGGTGTGATTTGAGGAAGGAGAAGATACTTAAAGTTTAGATTTAGGTAAGCTGCTATCTAAGGATATTGAGATATAGACAGTAGAATTGCTTATAAAGACATATATCGGAATGAGTCTGATGCTATCTTTTCAGACTAATAAATTTTGTGGACTACAGCCCACAGAAACTACAATGTTCATTAAGTCATATGGAACTTCTTAGAATCATTGAATGAAATGGTATATATGTGTTGTACAAGTAAAAAAATAAGAGTTTATAAGCAGCATTTGAGGTTTAGATGTGTACATTTGTTTTAAAGCATGGCCTATTTATACTACATTTAAATTAGGAACCATTAGAAAACATTTCTTTTGACACATGGTAACAAGCTGGAGACTTGTTGATTTAAAGCAATTTATCTCCAGTTGGATGCAGACAAATACTCTAAACTGCAGCTCCAGTTGAGGTTAACATTGAGGTTAATGGGAATTTCCAAAACAGCTGGATGACTCCCAGGCTGTGTCAGCATTTGTAAAACTTACTGGAAGGGAGCACGGAGGAGAACAATGATTTAATTGCACCATCTCGTATGATTATAGAGTTTTGTGGGTTTTGTTAGTTATTTTACATTGGGCTCCCTATTGATTAATGTTTCTCACTCTTAAATTGGCTTTTTAAAAAAGTTTTGTATGACACCCAAAGTCCACTGGAGTTATATTGCTTATTCAAAAACTATTTTGAAGTTATGGTCCTGAAAAAGGAGATCTATGATCTGTCCTTGAATTTTTCAACTGTCGCAGTGCCCTGATAGTCCTGTGATTGCAATTCAGGTGCTTAATAAATGTCATGTGTGTATGATGGTCACAATATCCCAACGTTATATGACCATGACTTTCACAACTGGCTTCCCGCAAAGTCAATGGGGAAGCCAGCAGGAAGTCATAATGTGACATTGGAGCTACATAAAGTCACACTTAATAACTGTGGGGTTTTGGTTGAGGAACACGACCAGAATTGATGTCGTTAAGTTGGGCTTGATGTTATGATTCACTTTATGAGCCTATCACTTAGTGACATAATTCCAGGTCCTAATTGCAGTTGGTAACTGAGGAGAACCTGTAGTGATGTGTTTCCAGCTTAAGTTATGGGGAAGATGAATCTTTTAGTCATACTTGTAATGGTATATGGGAATAACCTTAGAAAACAAGGTTGGGATGCAAACAAGACAAACAGTCAGATAAAAGGTAGCATAATCCACACTATGAGGGTAGAATAAGAGACTCAGCAAGGACCCTCCCTAGTTTTATAGCTATAAAGGAGATAAAGGGAGGGAAGGACTTTCAGTCTTGTAAGAGTCTGTTGATATAACCTTACAATAAAATAGGATTAGCTCGTCATTGTGTTTCCTGCCTGGTATACCTCATAAGACTGACATACATTTTAAAGTTCAGTTGAAGCCACATCTTGTTTGGCCAAAATATTAGAAAGTTAATCTATGCCAATGTCGCTTTGAGATTTTGAGCAGAAGTGTTTTCCAGGTTCCCATGCCAGGTGCAGCTAGGTTGTGCACTTGTTGTTGACGGAGACTGGTTTTTCCCAGGAGAGTCAATGGTGTTGGGCTTAAGCAGAAGTGTTTAGAGCAGGGGTCTTCAAACTTGGCCCTTTTATGACTTGTGGACTTCAATTCCCAGAATTCCTCAGCCAGACTGCCTGGCTGAGGAATTCTGGGAGTTGAAGTCCACAAGTCATAAAAGGGCCAAGTTTGACTACCCCTGAGTTAGAGCATCATTTTGGTTTATAATTCATTCTGATACTGTCTTTCTCTATTAGTAGGATAGGACAAGGCATTTTTGCCACAAATCTAAACGAAGTGCTTGCATATGGTCTTTGAAATGTGGCACTTTAGGACCATGAGTTACTGATTCTCATGCGGTGAATGACAACCTGGGATAACATCAGTGATGTTCCAACTCTGATCCTAGAGTTATTTTATTTATGATGAAGATTTATTACTAATCTAGGTTCTTTAGCTTTTCATTTTTTGTTGATTGACTTGGATACTGCTGTACAGAACATTAGTTTATGGTTTGTTTTAATGTCTTGGTTATTTTATGAATCAGCCAACTCATGGAATGGATGGCTTCTTGTAATTCAAAGATATAGAAGTAAATCTGCCAAGTTAACAAAAGCTTGATCTTATTTTCATACTGAGCCATAGTTTATTATCCTGATGAGTTTGGAATTTTGTTTTGATTTTAAGGAAGCAGTTTTTGAAGTTGCTGCATAAACATAAAATTTGGATTCAGTTTTCAAAAAGATGGCTGGGTCTAAGTTGCTATTTAAAAAAAGCTCCTTCAGCTAGAAAAAGGGGATAGAGAGTAAGAACTTAACCTGTATTACTAAGCAAAACAAATCAACCCAAACAATACGTTGTTCATTAAGCACTAATGAATTGTAATAATAGAAAATTAATAAAATACTTTTTTAAAAAAGCTCCATCAAATCATGGTAATAGTCTCTGGCTCTCATAGAGTGGAAAAAGATGGAATTTTAATTTGCATGTTGGGTCAAATCATGGCAGGAATTTCAGGGGTTTGTCTAGAATAAGATGGTGGGAGAAAGTAAGCAGAAATGATTGAAAAGTGTATATCAGGATGCTGTTCATTCATGATCAGCTGAACCTCAATTCTTTTCATTCTAACATGTGAACATAGTAATATTGACACATTTAGAAGTAATTCACAGTGGAAATCCACTCTCCTTGATAGCTGGTAGCAAAGATAGTCACATATAGTAGATAGCCCCTTCTATTCACCTCTTCTCGTCAAACAGAAAAAAGGAAGACTACTACTAAAATAAAGTTTTTTATTATTTATATATACTATTGCTATGCTTAATCTTTTTCCTTATTGTATTAATAAGTCAGGGAGAATCCAGAGATACATTTGCATAGGCATATAGCAAGGGTCTTCAAACTTGGCCCTTTTATGATTTGTGAACTTCAACTCCCAGAATTCCTCAGCCAGGCATTGAAATCCACAAGTCATAAAGGGGCCAAGTTTGAAGACCCCTGGAATATAGCAATTGCACTACGAAGATTGTATTTCTCTGTTGATCTGAGTACACCTGGTATCTTCATTTAGATCACCAGATATACAGACAGGTTGCCTATATCGCCGTCACACAAGTTCACGTCTTAACATGTTAGAGTACTTTGTTTTACAATACTCTTGGTCTTGCTATCTAGCATGAAAAAGTTGATACCAGGAAAGGAATTACAGTATCACTCTCTTACTTTTGCCCTTTGTCTCTGACTCACTCTTTACCTTTCGGTGGGTTGTTTCACCTTGTCCTTGCTCATTGCACAATAGGGATGGACTCCATTAAGCTATTATGAGTATAAATGTCATTGTTTCCTGTTTCTGCAAACAGTCAAGGCTTAGCTATGTCACACTACTGAGTTTACTTGGGAATATGCACATGAAACAGCAACAATTCACTGTGCACAGAGAAAGGATCCTTGGAGTCTGGAGTGGTCAGAAATAATACATTCAGATGACATTGGAAGTCCCGGTCTTTATGATATGCAAGAATTTAGTTAATAATACACTGATAAGGTAGAAGTAATGCCTTCTTGAACCAACCTTTATTCTTTCCTTCTTAGGCAGATAACATATACTATAGACCTTCCTATAACTTACAGAATTGCTTCTGATGGCTGGAACCCCATTCATTAGTTCTTACTGGATTAAAATGTGTTCTTATAAATAAATCTGTGCTTTTTTAAAAATTCACTTCAATATTTCTTAGAGGCTCCTGACCTTCTGCCTTTGCTCCTCACTCAAATGAGGAGAACTTTCTCCACAGTAGCTGTTTTCTGAGATTTGCCCTTGATTAATAATTAGCTTAATCTGATAGATCTTGTTACATTTTAAGAAGATGCATATGATATATTTAACTTAGACCTGGAGCTTTTATCCCGACGAAGAATTACGGATTTAAGAAGCGCAGCACAAGATATACCACAGGTCTGAGGTTTTGAGCTGCGTTTTCAATGTGCAAGGTTTGCTAGATTTCATAATTTATTTTGATAATTGAACATTGGTTGGGGAATTTGGTAAGCTGACGTCTACATTGGTTGGGAAATTCTGGGAGTTGAGCTTATTTGGCAGTGTAAGTAAAAAAAACATCTCAACCAAGGCTACTCTCACCAACACTGAGAGGGCAAAGCACTAGAACAGAGATCCCCAACCTTTTGGGCACCAGGGACCGGTTCCATGGAGAGAGGTTTTTCCATGGACTGGAGGGTGTGTGATTTTGTGTGCTGCCTGCATCTTGCGGATGGGGCTCTGCTTGTTTGTGCAGACTGGTTGATGGTATGCTGTGACCCGGTTCCGGTGTACGGACCAGGGGTTGGGGACCCCTGCACTAGAATATAAACTGAGAGCAAACCCACTTTCTATTATACTGAAAATATTAGTTAGTTTGTGTAATGAAATGTCTGCAAGAAAATATCCAAGCTCAGAAAGTATCAATAATCTCTTATTTCAACCCTGAGCTATAAATATTCTCCTTTAAGATATAACTGATTCAATAAATATACAAAACCATTGATATGCATTGAACAAAAAAATGCTCTTTTCTACTATACATTTGAAAAACTCAGCATGATTTTTAAAAATAAAGATTAGTTAGAATGGTTTAATAAATAAAGAAATCATTGATCTTCATTGAACAAAATGATATTTTCTATTATAGTTTTGAAAAACTCAGCATGATTTTTTTCATAAGGTTTATTAAGTTCAATTTGACTTCTGCCAAAAATGATAAATTGATTTCATTTAGCATGATTTTAAAACTGGAAAAGAAATAACATAGTTAAGATGGTAATATCTAATATAGAAGCATGCTTAGAACTATGAACTTGGTATTCTGTTCAGTTTAAGAGCAAGTTCAGGAAATTCATGACTGGATAGAAAGCAATATCTTGAGTTTATAACTTATTGCTAAATAATATCTTCACTTTCTATTAAGGAAGAGTAAAATAATATTTCTGGGAAGGGGAAAAACAAGAGACCACCATATTTGGCATCCCATTCTAGGTATTTGTGAATGGTTTGGGCATGCTTAGACAAAGAGCTGGAAGGCACAAGAGTTTGCTTTTCTAAAGTAAACATTTTGCAATGCTCGCTTACACATACACGCCTACAAACACTTGAACATTTGCTGAACTTGCAAGGATAGCATGAATCCTTAACTGTGTGTGTTCCACTTTCTGTTTTGAATTTCTGGAAGAGTAGAAGGATGTTGCAACAGTTGATGCTTTAATATTTAACTGCAAACACAGGGTTTTCCATTGATGAAATGGAAATGAATTTTTTTTTACCCCCAATATGGTAATTAACTCCAAAAGAAATAATCTCAAACTACTAAAACAATTTTTACAGCAAACATGATAAAGCAGCCAGATGTATTTAGCTTTTGGAACAATTTGTTTTTGGTAAAGGGAGATTCTGACTATTATTTGTTAAAAAGTTCATACCTTTCATGCAACTTACATTTATTAACAAATTTGGAGCTTTCTCCAAACCAACATGAATTTTATTGTAATCTTTTAATGACCTCAGAAGTATTGGGGCAGCAGTATAAACATTGAGATACATATGTTCTATATTCACGTATGTTTATATTACACTTTCAGTACACTTCCAGAGGCTTAATGGAAAGAGAAGGAGCTTTGGAAGGAACCCTGGATCAAAGAGTTAAAATGAGCAGTATGAAGTTTGTACTTTCAGACTTGGAAGATTCTATTAATATAGCTTTATGATAATGTAGAATACGTTCATCTAGATAAGATAAGATAACCTTTATTGTCATTTTTATACTGTGGGCATGATGGCACACATAAAAAATGAAGTTTAGTTGCCCGCTCTCACAGTGAAACACATACATGACACACACCTAAACATACTATGAACAACATATGTATAGACCCACATCCCTACATATACATAGCAAATAAATATTAAATATTGTCCATCTTGAAGATATAACGGAAGGAGGAAGCTTGAGAGTTCGCAAGGTTAATATTGTATGGAATGAAACTCTGGCTGAATCTGGATGTCCTGCTACAAATACCACGAAGACCCCTCCCAGAAGGTAACGTTCATCTAGCTGTGGGTATCTTGGTGCTCCCTGAGCTTGATTATTTTCTTGCAGGTGTTTCATTACCAAACTAGGTAATGTCATCAGCTGAACTTGTTTGGCAGTTCCTAAGAATAGTAAAGCCATCACCAAAGAGCCCAATCAAAGAATCTCTTAAGACCACCCCCACCAATTCTGACAGGGCAACTCTCTTCTAGCGCTGATGATGTTACCTAGTTTGGTAATGAAACAAGTGCAAGAAAACAACAAAGCTCAGAGAGCATCAAGGAATCCATAGTTCAACCCTGAGCTATAAATATTCTCATCTAGTTGTGTCTGGTTTAGCTGGGAGACCTGTCACATGAAAATGCATGGCCTTTCTTTTAAAGTCTGACCCATCATTGGATGACCCAATGACTTATAGACATTTTTCCACACTTATAATGGCTGCAGCATCCTCATGGTCACATGATCAAAATTCAGATGCTTGGCAACTAACTCATATTTATGATGGTTGATCACTTTTTGCAACCTTCTGGCAAGCAAAGTCAATGGGGAAGCCAGATTCACTTAGCAACAAGGTTACTAACTTAATTATAGTGATTAACTTAACAGCTATGGCAAGAAAAATTGTAAAATGGGACAAAACTCACTTAATGTCTCACTTAGCAACATAAATTTTGGGCTCAATTGTCAATCAATCAGATTAGAGCTTGAAGGTCTTCTAGTCCAACCCCCTGCTCAAGCAGGAGACCCAGTGATGGGATTCAGCCAGTTCGCACCAATTCGGCAGAACCGGTAGCTATTTTTTTGTTGCCCATGCCCAGAACGGACTTCTGAAAGCGGCATCCACACAGAGATCCAGTTGTACACATATTTGAATCCCACCACTGAGGAGACCCTACACCATTTCAGTGACTGTCCAGTCTCTCTTAAAAACCTCCAGTGGTAAAGCACCTACATTCTATGCCTCTGTTTAACAAATGTCTCACTTAGCAATAGAAATTTTGGGCTCAATTGTCGTCGTAAGGTGAGGACTACTTGTATAATTTTCAGTGGGGAATCTTGTTCAGAAACAAGAAGGGAGAATCATAAGGGGATAGATGGGGAACTCATCAAATTTGCAGATGACACCAAGTTGGCAGGAATAGCCAACACTCCAGAAGACAGGCTTAGGATACAGGAGGATCTGAACAGACTTGAACATTGGGCGCTATCTAACAAAATGAAATTCAATGATGAAAAAAGTAAGGTTATACATTTAGGCAAGAAAAACCAAATGTACAGGTATAGTATAGGGGGTACCTTGCTCAATAGTAGTAACTGTGAGAGGGATCTCGGAGTCCTAGTGGACAATCATTTAAATATGAGCCAGCAGTGTGCTGCAGCTGCCAAAAAAGCCAACACAGTGCTAGGCTGCATTAACAGAGGAATAGAATCAAGATCACGTGAAGTNGGGGGACATGATAGCAGTGTTCCAATATCTCAGGGGCTGCCACAAAGAAGAGGGAGTCAAGCTATTTTCCAAAGCGCCTGAAGGCAGGACAAGGAGCAATGGGTGGAAGCTAACCAAAGAGAGAAGCAACCTAGAACTAAGGAGAAACTTCCTGACAGTTAGAACAATTAACCAGTGGAACAACCTGCCTCCAGAAGCACTAGAAGTTTTTAAGAAGAAACTGGACAGCCATTTGTCCAAAATGGTATAGGGTTTCCTGCCTGAGCAGGGAGTTGGACTAGATGACCTCCAAGGTCCCTTCCAACTTTATCATCATCATCATCATCATCATCATCATCATCATCATCATCATCATCATCATCATCATCATCATCATTATTATTATTATTATTATTATTATTATACCATAAAAACTATGTACATATAGCTAGGAGTAGGAGACCGTGGCTCTTCTATGATTTGTGGACTTCAACTCCCAGAATTCCTGAGTCAGCATGGCTGGTTCAGGAATTCTGAGTATTGAAGTCCACAAGTCATAAAAGAGCCAAGGTTCCCTATCGCTGATCAGCCTTGTAAGGATTAAAATTGAGCCTGCTAGTCTCCATCCCAACCTGAACAATCTTCAGGGAGCAAAACAGGACCTGGGCAGCCTCTTTAGATTGACCAAGTATTATGATGTAAAACTGACTACCATCAGTTTTACATACTAAACCCATTTAACTAGATGACCTCATCCAGTAGATGTTAAATGGGAGGAGTTGAATATTGAGCTCCTCAGGATAATATCAATCTTAATATCATATCAGAAATGGTTCACACGTGTGAGTGGTTCTGTAAATCAGAGGTGTCAAAGTCGCAGTGTCACATGATGTGTCGTGACGTATCATGACTTTTTTTGCCATTGCCAGTAATGGGATGGACGCGGTTTCGCCATGACGCATTCGGTCCGCGGGCCGGCAGTTTGACACCCCTGCTGTAGCTGCTCTTCAGCTTCAGACAATTATGCATTGTAAACTATAGAATGGTTCATAACATTATTTCCCCACCCCTACAAAAAACCCCAACATGCTTAAGCAAATAATAACACGAAGAGAATGAAAGCCATTTAACATGCTGCAATGTTGTGAAATCTTACTGCCTCTTGAGTTTTGAGCAAACGTCATATCATGATGCTATGCCGCCTCTAAAATGTTCCTGCTGCTAAAGGCCACCTGTTCTGAGTCCATTTGGCTATCCCATTTTCAAAGCTGGTTTTGAATTCAGATACATCTAAGCCTGGGGGAGGAAATTCCAAGTTACAGTAGCAAAATCCATCTGGAATGATCTGGAGTCAAATTATTCAGGGTATAAAACTGTATAGGGTTTCAGTTTTGGTGCAAATTTGTTCAAGCCATTTCCACCTGAATATTTCAGTATGTAACAAATTGTATTTATAATTTTAAAGGTTATACTATATAAGGTCCATTTGGTACAATTCACAAATAAAATAAGGCAAGTCTTTTCCAACTTTATTATTTCTCTCAAAAATGTGGTGGTGATATAAACACGTAATACCAAACAGGAGGTAATGTGCAACCTCTTAATCCTAATTTGGTTTTAATAAGCATCATTTTTCTGTTATTCCTTCTCCTCCCACACAATAGGTGTAGTTACATTCTTTGGTAGCTTCTGGCCCACCTGGTTTTTTATATTTATTTTTATGAGTTCGAGTTGAACAACAAATTTACAGTTTCCCCTCTATCACCTATGACGCTCTAGCATTTGACTATTTCCAAGAGTTTTCTAGCGGCATAACTTTTTAAAAAGATAGTAATTTTATTAAAAATTATGATTACAATTATTTTAACATTAATACAATCTAAAAAAGAAGAAAAAATGTAGAATAAAAAGGAAATAAAAAAAGAGAAAAGAGAAAAAATATAGTAGAAGAAAAATTATATATATGTATTTGTGTGTATGTGTGTAGATCGATCAATAGATCAATAGATAGATGGTAGAGGATGGATAGATAGCCAAGCAAGCAAATGGTAGAGGATGGATAGCTAGCCAAGCAGGCAGAGACAGATGATAGATCAGGGCTTTTCAACCAGTGGTACGGGTACCACCTGTGGTACATTGGCACCTGGCAGGTGGTATGCGACCATCCTAGAAAAGTGGTAGCGGGGGAGGGGAATGAGCTGAACCTGTGGCAGCACCACACAAGCCTGAGCGAGAGATGGCTGGAGCTGCAGGGCTGTCAGGGCTCAGCGGAAGCACCAGGATCAGTGCCGCTTTCCAGCTGATCGGCGCTTCTTCAGGACTGTCAGGGCTCAGTGGAAGTGCCAGGATCAGCGCCAGGCTCCAGCTGAGCCCTGAAGAAGCACCAATCAGCTGGAAAGCAGCACTGATCCTGGCGCTTCTGAGCATAGAAGAAGCGCCAATCAGCTGGAATGTTGCAGCATCTCCAGGATCTTGTGATTTACATTCAGATGCTTGGCAATTGATTCATATTTATGACGGTCACAGTGTCCCAGGGTCATGTGAAGTGACCAAAACCTGCTGCAGCCACCCAGCAGACGCGGGGAATAAAAACCAAATACCCCCCACCCCATCCCCACTGCCAGTCCTCAACAGAAATGCTCACAACAATGAAAACCTCGGACAGGAGGAAGAGCGCCGCCGGGTGGGCAGGCAGGTGTCTTGCTCAGCTGTGGCTTGGGGGGCACTTTTTTCAGTGCCATTGTAATTTCGAACAGTCACTAAGTGAACTGTTGTAAGTCGAGGACTACCTGTACTTTATCACTTTTTTCCTTTTTTGGGGGGGGGTCATCAAGTTTTTGACACCTTGCTAAGTGACTGGTGGTACTCAGATGTTGCCATATCCTAAAAGTGGTACAATGTGAAAAGGTTGAAAAGCCCTGGGATAGATAATAGATAGATGAGAGAGAGAGAGAGAGAGAGAGAGATTTACTATATTTTTACTTTTTCTGATAGCATAACTTTCTGGAAAGCAGTTTTCTATTGTGTTTGAGGTAATCTGCAGGTCATCAATGAAACTGGGACCTTTTAGTCATTATGACAAGGTACAAATATTTTCTTTATTTTTATTTTTCTTGGGTGTGTGTGAGAGAAACATGCTTACATCTGTAAAAATTGGCAATGCCTGTGTATCTTACAGAGTTGGTTGTGAGATTTGTGAGAAGCACAGGGAAGGAGCTCTGTGGAAGATTGCATGACTAATGTGAACCAGCTTACTGTGTATATAATTTCACAGCTGTCGTTCCAACATGTGACTTTGGGTAGATGGTTACGATACGGCTGCCATTTTGCCCTGAGTGCTTGGAATGTATGGTGAGATATTTCCAAGGGTGCTAATTTGCTTTCCCTTTGGCCAAATGCTGTCTTCAGATGTCTGTTTTCCTCAGCGTACAGCATTAAATAACATGAAAGATTTTTTTTAAAAAAAAACAAACAAAATTGCACATTGTTTAATGTATATTTGTATATTATCATGATAAAGTTGTTATGGGATAAATATTCAGAGATAGCAGCAGATATATCAAACTTGTGGCTCACTCTTAAATTGCCTTAGAGCAGGGCTTTTAAACCAGTGGTGCGGGTACCACCTGTGGTACATTGGCACCTGGCAGGTGGTACGCGACCATCCTAGAAAAGTGGTAGTGGGGGAGGGGAATGAGCTGAACTGGTGGCAGCACCACACAAGCCTGAGCGAGAGATGGCTGGAGCTGCAGGGCTGTCAGGACTCAGCAGAAGCACCAGGATCAGTGCCGCTTTCCAGCTGATCGGCGCTTCTTCAGGACTGTCAGGGCTCAGTGGAAGCGCCAGGATCAGCGCCAGGCTCCAGCTGAGCCCTGAAGAAGCACCAATCAGCTGGAAAGCGGCACTGATCCTGGCGCTTCTGAGCATAGAAGAAGTGCCAATCAGCTGGAATGTTGCAGCATCTCCAGGATCTTGTGATTTACATTCAGATGCTTGGCAATTGATTCATATTTATGATGGTCACAGTGTCCCATGGTCATGTGAAGTGACCAAAACCTGCTGCAACCACCCAGCAGACGCAGGGAATGAAAACCAAATACCCCCCACCCCATCCCCACTGCCAATCCTCAACAGAAATGCTCACAACAATGAAAACCTCGGACAGGAGGAAGAGCGCCACCGGGTGGGCAGGCAGGTGTCTTGCTCAGCTGTGGCTTGGGGGGCACTTTTTTCAGTGCCATTGTAATTTCGAACAGTCACTAAGTGAACTGTTGTAAGTCGAGGACTACCTGTACTTTATCACTTTTTTCCTTTTTTGGGGGGGGGTCATCAAGTTTTTGACACCTTGCTAGGTGACTGGTGGTACTCAGATATTGCCATATCCTAAAAGTGGTACAATGGGTGAAAAGGTTGAAAAGCCCTGCCTTAGAGCTTCCCTTTTTGAAACCCAATAAACAATTTCCTTATTTTTCTTTCCCTTCAGGAAGACCGTTTATAGAGCAACAGTTAGTCCTCTACTTACAACCATTCATTTAGTGACCATTTGAAGTTACACTACTGAAAAAAGTAACTTACGACCATTTTCACAATTATAAGTCACATGATCAAAATTTGGATGTTGGCAACTGACTCATATTTATGACGGTTGCAGTGTCCCAGGATCATGTGATCACCTTTTGCGACCTTCTGACAAGCAAAGTCAACGGGGAAGCCCGTTGTTACTAAACAACTGCAGTGATTCATTTAATGACTGTGGCAGCAAAAGTCATAAAATAGGGCAAAATTCACTTAACAACTGCCTTGCTTAGCAATGAAAATTTTGGCTTCAATTATGGTCTCAAGTTGAAGACTACTTGTACTTAACACTACCTTGTGCTTTATAACATTCAGTTTTCATCTTTGGAGTTTCCCTATCATTTCCTATAATTGATAAAACGTGACTTCAAACCAACACTAACCCCTTTTCTTATCTAGCCAACTTGCTCTATATAAAGTTTTTGAAACTTGAAAGTGGAGACCTGCTTGGTAGACCTTTATTTGCTTATGTTTCAAAGTGAGTCATCTTAAAAAGAATATGCTAATGAAGTAAGTGAATAGAATTATGTTAAATTTTAGGCCACCCTTTTTGGAGAAAAACTTAATTTTGAGGAGTTCTTGATGCTCTCCGAACTTGTTTTCTTGCAGATGTTTCATTACTTGGGCATTACTTAATTTGGGTAATGTAATGTCTGCAAGAAAACAAGCAAGCTCAAAGAGCACCAAGGACCTCCTCATTTCAACTCTGAGCTACAAATATTCTCCTTTATTGAAACTTAATTTATGAAGCTCAGAGCTTTTCACGCAAAATCATGTAATGGTCCCTACAACTTTTTTTTAAAAAGTGAACTTTAATGAAGCTATCATCTGGCAATAACCAACATTTGTTCTGATGTCCAGAGTTTGCTGGATTCTTGATTTGACCAGGAAATATCCACTTGAACTGGGGAATTTCACACATGAGAATTTCTTTGCTTTGAAAGGCAGCTCTGGAAAGAAAGAGACTAAGGAGATTCAATTGCAGATTCTAATCTAGAAAGAATCTGGAAAGATCAGAAAAGGAGTTTTTAACAACCGTGGTGCCCAGTAAGTTCCTTTTCTCCTCTTAGGTGTGTTCTACATTACAAATGCATAGTCATGCAAGTGCATGTGCACCCAACAACCCGCCCACACCACACACCTTTATAGGAAAATCTGGTCAATAGGTAACCATCTTTAAAAATGTTTTTTGTAATTCTCTGCCTTCTTTGCAAAAATTCTTACATTCTATGCTCTGAATTTGAATGGAGAAATCACTGGATTAAGATGATAACTGTTGTTTGTTATTGTCTTCTCCCAATGACGGAACAGAAGCCACGTGAGATGTTAGGAATTGGTTTGATATCAATTCTGGGCACCAGTCTGAAAGGACACTTAAGTGGATGGACTTCAGTGCTGGAGTCAAACATGTAGCAAACTCACTTCAAATTAAAAAGGAAAGAATGGTCTCTGGAGTTTCCAGTTTTTACCAGCAAAATAGTCCTAGCCAGTTCAAACAGAAGGCATATCGTTTTAGGAATATATAATATATATATTCATATATATTCATATATATGAAAGGCAACTGATTCTTGGCTAGTAAGAAAGTCCAGACAAACATTTTATATAATATTGTTCCAGATAGTCTAGATATGGTTGGGGATAGGCAAGAAAAAAACACCTGCTGCAATGTTTTTTTGTTTTCAAAAAATTCGCCATAAATGTGAAAAATAATGGAAGCAGGAGTTGGCAAGATCTGAGGAGCTCTTTTACTTTGTTTTAGGGTTGGTTAAGGAACTGTTCAAAGAGGAATTGAAAAGTTTTTTTGATTCAGAAAATGGGAATTGTGCAGTTTCCCACCATTTTTAAATGTAGCTTAAAGTGTGTGGCATTAAAAGTATCCCTCAACATAAGAATATAGTGTAACCTTCCTGTAAGTCATGATTTTTATAAATGAGATGTCCACATGACCAGATCAGATTTTATAATATTTTTGTGGCAGTTTTGAAGCAAACTTGGCAGTCCTTAAATGAACCCATGTGTCTTTTATGGGGAATTTTTGCCCAAAACCAGAAGTAAATCCTGGTTTTCAACAGAATCACAGTTATGTGACAGGGAAACTGCAAATGGACATAAATGCAGGTCAGTTGCCAGGCACTTGAAACATGGCCCCATGGCCGCAGGAACTCCCCTGACTGTCAGAACTTTGAACTAGGTCAGAGGTAGGCAACCTTGGCTCTTTTATGACTTATGGACTTCATGCTGGCTCAGGAATTCTGGGAGTTGAAGTCCAGGAGTCATAAAAGAGCCAAGGTTGCCTACCTCTGAACTAGGTCAACTTTTTTGGGAGGGGTCTGTTTGTAACTTTAAATGGTTGCTAAGCAACTGGTCATGTCAAGGTTTATCTGTACAATTTCCAAAATTATTAGCCATTCAGCTTCTTGTGGGGAGAAACTTGTAGCTCATCATCATACAGATGGAACTAAATTAGGAAAAGTTGAGGCTTTTCATTCTTTTGCTCTGAGTGATAGAATTTAGAATGAATCATTGATTAAATATTTCAACCCCTGTTAATCTTTAGTTGATTTGCCAGTAGCTGCTCTTGGGAAAATTTAGGAATAACTATACTGTAATTTGCAGTTTACATCCCTTGTTTGTAAGGGATGAAGTGAATGAGCAATATTTTTTATTCATCTTGCAACAAATATGCAGCCCCAAGACCACCTGATATTGTTTCCTATTTAAATCCTGCAGTCTAGGAAAAACTCAATCACATTAGGCAATTGTGATTGCCTAACCCAGGTTAGCATAGCATTTCACTGTAGGAATTTGGAAAGCTTGTAATCATATTAAGTGGTGCACTGAACTCTATTGTGCCAAGAGAATTTATCTCTTGATTTCACACAAGAATTTGGGTATTCAGTATATATTATGTTCTTATTCAATCTGTGGAATCCTTGGTGCTCCTTGTTTTCTTGCAGAAGTTTCACTACTCACTGCACTAGGTAACACCAATATCAATGTGTCCTGCCCACCCTAGCACTGATAATGTTACCTAGCTGGATATTGAAATGATTGCAAGGAAACAACCAAGCTCAGAGAGCATGAAGGATTCCACATTCAACCCTGAGCTATAAACATTCTCTTCTGATGGCCTTTTTCCTCCTTCATACAAGCTTCTTTGTGCCTATTATCATACTACAAACTGTGCAGCTAAACTGTGCTGGTTTCTATTGTCCAGGTGCCTTATAAAACATGGATCACATGTTTTCAGATCTGGACCAGCTATTCTTCCTTTATTGAAAACAAGAGATTGTCCTCTCTCTTAATCACATTTTCTCCCTTAAGGCTAACTTTTCATTGTTCGTATATTACTGGTGTTTTCTTTGGCTAAGATTTTTTTTTAAATCAGTGTATTTAAATAAAAGGAGGTGATTATCCTTTTGGTTCTTATTTACCCAAGATATATTCGTCCTTCTTTTTGCAAATTATCCCCAACCAGTATACCAAAATGACAAATTATCAATTGTTCCTCCTGTCCAGGAAGATCCAACAACTTTGATGAATCCAATAATGATTCATCAAAGGTCTGCAGATATTTTTTATCAAGAAAACTGCTATCTGCTTATCAGTTGTTTATTGCATAAGGCAGAATCACACAAACACGGTACTTGCATATCCAACTTACATTTACACCAATATTTTTCTCAATGGGACACAGGGATTATGGTGGCACCACTTTTTTGTACCAAACAATCAATTAGTGAATACCCCTGCCCCCGATATATGGGCAACAGCAAAGAATATTATACTGACAACTAACATTGATAACTGTTCGCCTGCTTGTGATTCTTTTGGTTTATAATCCACACTCACACACAAGCCAAGTCTTCCCAGTAAAGCTTTTTTTCTCACCTTTTTAAGCAATCCCTTAAAAAATCAGTTCAGTATGCCTATGTAACAACTGCACTCCTGTAAGCCTCTCTGCATAGTGTGACCTTTAAAATCCATCAAGGCACAGGATTTTATCTGCAGGACCACCTAATTCTAATTCCTGACTGAGTTGGTCTTCTCCAGGGCCTAGCTCTTAAGTAGGGTTTACTGGTGGGACCCAAGAGATGTGTCTTCTCTGCCACCATATTTGCCCTATAAAGCAGCATTCACTTCACGATTCAGATGGCCCCATGAATTGAATCCAAAGCACTACATGCCCATGTCAGGGCTGAATGGTCCTGTTTAGAGATTCGTTCTTCAGGATCCCTTCCAGCACTCTGACCTTGACTCAGTGCTGTCGCGCATTTTAAAGAGGACCTTAGCTTTTCCAGTGGAGTTGTCCTATTGCTTCATAGGCCAGTTGCGAGATAATAATAATAATAATAATAATAATAATAACAACAACAACAACAACAACAAAAACAACAACAACAAAAACAACAACAATAATAATATAATAAATAACAACAATAACGACAATGACGACGATGATGATGATGTTGGAAGGAACCTTGGAAGTCATCTAATCCAACCCCCTGCTCAGGCAGGAAACCCTATACCATTTTGGACAAATGGCTGTCCAGTCTCTTCTTAAAAACTTCCAGTGTTGGAGCATTCACCACTTCTGGAGGCAGCTTGTTCCACTGGTTAATTGTTCTAACTGTCAGGAAGTTTCTCCTTAGTTCTAGGTTGCTTCTCTTCTTGATTAGTTTCCATCAGTTGCTTCTTGTCCTGCCTTTAGACACTTTGGAGAATAGCTTGACTCCCTCCTCTTTGGGGCAGCCCCTGATATATTGGAACACTGCTATCATGTCCCCCCTCATCCTTCTCTTTATTAAACTAGATATACCCAATTCCAGCAACCATTCCTTATATGTACATTGATTCAGAGATGAGCTGAAAAAGAGAAAATAAGCAATAACATTGAATTCTATCCAAGGTTGCTTTGCCTCAACAATTTCAGTTATGTAATAATTGTGAACTGTTTGGGGCTGGGCAGTAGCAATAGTGTAGAAATGCCAAAAAAAATTAGGTACCGGATTATTATAATAACTTTGCCATGCCTTCCGGCTATCCAGAAGTGCTCAGTTAATACACAGTGTTAGCCCATGACCTTATATTTAGCAATGAACCAGATTCCTTTGCTAATGGGGCCTGGCTGTATCATCTCAGCTAGGAGAAACACTGGTTATAAGTGATTATTGAAGTGTGGGTTGTGAAATGAAGGAGATAAGGTTCTTGTTGAAATTGACCATATCTCTTGTTATGCTCACAGTACTTCAGCCTCTTTGAAGAAATCATGAGGCTTACCTAATTTATGGGTGCATTTAAACATCTTATCAGTTGCCTGATAGAAGTTCAATAAATAAAGTCCAAATTCTCCTGCTGGAATTTATCCCATTTGATATGTTAACATTTTAACAGGACAGTTTTTTAAAGAAAAAGCCAGAAATGTAGCAGGCATCAACCTCTTGCATTTCTTCTGACTTGGAAAAATATTATTAGAGTAATTTGGCAACTGTTTTGCTTAGTTTATTGAATAAGCCAGCTTGCTGGTTTCAGACACATAAAGTCAAAGTCAAAATTAAACAAACTACATTATGGCTTAGTGTGTTTTGTTAAATACAGTTGGAGTTAGAACAATGAGTTTCTAAAGGTAGTGCCTAGGAAAATAAGTGTTCCTTTAAACCTTAATTTCCTTTTTGTGATATAGAGAGGATACAACTTGTTAGGAATTTTTTGGATGAATTCCTGACATAATGTAATAATGTAATATTTTGAAATGTTTGGGATTATAGTCAAAGGCAATGCTATTTGGGAATGAAGGCAGGAAGTGATTTAAGACTATATTGATGCCATAAACTGGAAGACATGAGGAATAGCATACACCTTAATTACTCATTAAACAATACTAATTAAAAAATGTGGCAGTGTAATTTATTTTATATCTCTTTCTGAATTGCTCTTCTCAGATTTCTTCAGAGTGGTCCCACTGATTATTTTAGAAATAGATCTAAATTTCCTTATTCTTGTGTTAGCACATGTCTATATTAAAAATGCAGATTATAGTCACTACTCTTAGGACCTCTTTTCTCTCTGTCAAAGAAGTACCTGCTGTCAATGAATAACCAGGAAATTAAGAAATTTCCAGCTTTCATTGTTACTGAAATAGATGAAAACTCATCTATCCCAGAATGCATGACTCAAAAGAATGGGAACAGATAAAAATGCATTCTATTGTTCTCAGAATAATTGGGTTATTTTAAATCTCAGGGTAATATTTTCTACATTTCAATCTAAACTCACATCTTTACACTCAATTGTATAATTAGTTGAGATGTTGAGTATTACAAAATGAACTCATGTCTTGCTTTAAGAACTCCTTTAAAAATGAAAGTAACTTAAGGATCCATAAAGAGATTTGCCATATAATACAATACATATAGTACAGTGATGGCAAACCTTTTAGAGACCGAGTGCCCAAACTGCAACCCAAAACCCACTTATGCATTGTCGGGTGCCGGGTGGGTGTGGCCCATTGGGTGGGCGTGGCTGTGGTGGTAACAGCAGACTGGGTGGGACTAAAAAGTTCAATCAATCAATTTGTCATGTGTCTGATTAACGAAACACTTAAAAGGACTTTCAGGCATATTTTTCCTAAAAGCATTTATTAAGGTTACAGAGATGTCAGTACAGCATGGTGGAAATGCTTAGATCTGGCTGCTTCTTTTCCGTTACACATATACATTCTAAGCATTCCCCCCCCCTTATTTTGGGGTCATGGTTCACATCTTCCAATTAACTTGGGAGATGTGATTTACTTCCGGTTTCTTTTTCCCGGGCTATCCTTATTCTCCTCCCTTTTTCCCTGTTGCCTGGTTTAACTATAAAAATACCAGACAGTTCTGCATATTGTCAAAGCAAGAATATACAGTATTTGCAGCGTTGACACAATTTCAACTTTGCAAGATCTTTTTTTCCCGCGAGAAGTTGAAATTGATTGAGTGATTGAAACTTTTTTTTTTTTTGCACATGGCGGTGGAGGCCTAAAGCGAAAAGGTTTTATAAAACCCAGCTGAAGCCCTAGGACTGGGGCGATGGCACGCGTGCCCACAGAGAGGGCTCTGAGTGCCACCTCTGGCACCCGTGCCATAGGTTCGCCATCACTGATATAGTACAATAGAGTAAATGGGAATATTAGAACAGCTTATATTTTGTAACTATATGTTTTTCATTTTCAACACTCAAGTAGTCCTCAATTTTCAATAGTTTGTTTAGTGACCTTTTGAAGTTACAATAGCACTGAATAAGTGACTTTAATGACTATTTTTCACACTTAACAGCGTCACCATGATCATGTGATCAGATTTTGGATGCTTGGCAACTGGGCGGTATATATGATGTCCTGGGGTCATCTGATCACTTTTTGTGACCCTCTGCCAAGCAAAGCCAGGTTCACGTGACAGCTGTGTTACCAACTTAACAACTGCACTCATTCACTTAACAACTTGGCAAGAAAGGTTGTAAAATGGGGCAAAACTCACTTAACAGTTGTCTTGCTTAGCAACAGAAATTTTGGCTCAATTGTGGTTGTAAGTTGAGGACTACCTGAACTTATTTCAATTAAATCTTTTTATTCGGCATCCGATATTCTGTCAAGTCCATTTTCCAATTGTTTGATTGCTGTTTCTTTTACCTTTCCTAGTGTCTTTCCTAAACTTTCCCAAAGTCCCATGTGATTTGAATCTAACCAGTTTACAACTGGAGGCTAAGAAGGGAATTTTCAAAAGTAGCACTACCACCCAATATTGTGGCTGTATAATTCATGAAATCATTCTTCTTTTAAAATCCCCAAAAAGGTGGAGGATAGTAAGCAAAAGCATCTTGGGATAGTATCTAGAACCATACAGATCTTCACAAATTACTTTAGTGCAAGCAATGCATCATGTTGTATTGCTAATCAGACCAACACCACAGTTTATATGTATGGACCACAGGGGGCTGCTTTCAAAGCAGCCATTCCAGTCTTCTACACATGTAAATGGTAGTGTTGGTGTGTAACGAACCAGAATGATGTCAAAGTGATAACATGTGCAGCACCATCATTTTATGGACTTATATCCTGAATGGATAGGCAGCTGGTGACAACCTTATATTTTGAAGCAGGTTCTTCGGTGAGATAGGAAGATAGACAGATAGACAGGTAGGTAAATAGGTAGGTAGGTAGGTGGGTGGGTAGGTAGGTAGGCAGACAGACGGACGGATGGATAGATAAGCTTTATTGTCATTTTTTACTGTGGGCACAATGGCACACGTTAAAAATGGAATTTAGCTGCTTGCTCTCAAAGTGTACACATACATAACACACATTTAAACATATTATATACAACATATATATAGACCCTTACATATAAGTAACATATAAATATTAATCACTGTCCATTTTGAAAACATAACTGAAGGAGGAAGCTTTAGAGTTCACAAGGAAATGGACAACAATGAAATGAATACAGGCAGTCCTTACTTTACAAAAACAATTAAGCCCAAAATTTTTGTTGTAAGTGTGATAGTTGTTAAGTGAATTTTGCCCCTTTTTCACCACAATTGTTAAGTGAATCACTGCACTAGTTATATCAGTAATACCGTTGTTCAGTGAATTTGGCTTCCCCTTTGTCAGAAGGTCATAAAAGGTGACACTGCAATTGAATTTTGATCACATGACCATGGGAATGCTGCAGTGGTCATACATGTAAAGACGGTCATAAATCACTTTTTCAGTGCTGTTGTAACTACAAATGGTCATTAAACAAACTGCTGTAAGTCGAGGACTATCTGTAACAGACACAGGGAAGGAGTCCATTGGTAGCTTATTTCATAAATGGCAATTAAATCCAGTTTCTAAAAAATCTGGGAGGAATATTTTCAAAATGTACCAAGATATTTCACCTTAATGAACTCATAAATAAATGACGACTAGAAATTTATCTTGGTGTTTTTGAGATTTTGCTCCTGCAGTTTTCTTGGCAGCATTTTTTTTCTTAGAGCTGAGAGAAAGGGATTGGCCCAAAGTCACCCAGCTGTATCTAAGGCAAGGCTATTTATTTATTCATTTAGATTTAGGCACTGCCAGACTGCAGACTAACTCTGGTGGCTCATAATATCCCCAGAAAACAAAATAAAAAGCCAATGCAATAAAAACACAGCCAAAATGATACACAGCAACTCAATGCAGAATTCTCACAATATCAGTGAGAAACAAAATAAAACCACAGCCAAAGTGCCACTTGGCCCAATGCAGAATATGTCCAAAATGTTCTCAGACAAGGGACTGCCATACACCCTAACTTAAGAAACTTATGATGCTCACTTGTTCATTATTCTGTATATTTTTATGCAGGTTTGGATGATGTGGCAAGTTTGGGGTAATTGAAAGTAGAAGCTAATTTTTCCAGACATGGTAGAGAATAATGTTAATGCTAGGAGGCTTATGTTTATTTAGAGTTAGATTTGAACCAGCTTAATTTGCCAATGGAGAGCCTGTTTAGTGTAGTGGTTAAGGCATCCGGCTAGAAACTTGCAGTGATGTAAGAGTAAAAAACTGACTTTTTTTTGCAAATGCAAATTAGGACCATATGCTATGGTGACGTTTCATAAGCCATAAGTGATTGCATGAGGGTGTTTGAAAAGATGGCAGATCCCCTTTAGAATCAGCTGTATTGTTGAGTTATAAGTTGGTATGTTGCATTTTGGCTTCTTGTATGAACAGTCCTTTTTTGGTATTTGTGCTTCATGTCTTTAAGTTTTTAATACACTAAGATCGAAGGATTTTATTGATATTTATTTATGAACTGTGATTGATTCAAATTATGGTTTAGCATTATGCTTGACCTAATTAATGGCTTAATTGTATGAACTGGGCTATTTCAATGAAAAAATAGAATGGTGTCTGCTTTAATACAGGATTTTTACACTTTCAACATTGGAATTGCCTACCTAACTGTAATGCAGTAATAGTTCTTTCTCTTCTGTCTTGTTGACCAAAGATAATATTCCATGAATTCCACATCATTATGTTAGAATTACCCTGTGGTAAGATAGCCGCCCTGAGTCCGCAAGGAGAAGGGCGGGATATAAATTCGAATAATAATAAATTGGCAGCCAGTGAATTTTATGATTGACTGACTGACTGACTGAATGAATAAACAATTGTTTTTCCTAAAAATATTTAGGAAGCTACATATGCATATCAGTGTAGCCTTTGAAAGAGAACGATAATCAAAAAATATTTTCTTTGTTTATTGTTTGACATCTAATAAAACATTTAATAAATGTATTGCATAGCTTCTTTGGCAGTTGTTTAGAAATGACTGTCATTTATCTGTTCCTTTTCATTTTATAAAAAGCAGAATTCTGCACTTAAAGCTAGAGACTGAATTTTCAGTCCTTTGCTTCGTATAAGAATCAAAGGTTACCAAGCTATTCATTTAAAAAGTATTAGTGTGACACATAATTGCTATTCCTTAAGTTATCTTCTGTTCACCATTTTCTGTCCCCCATTCTTTCGCTCCTTGTCTCCAGCAACAGCTGTGGTTATATAATATCCCTTTCATAGGATTGTATTCTGAGCATCTGTTAAGATAGACGGTGATCTGCAAAAGCTTATGTGATAATCTCTAAGGAGCCGCAGAAGTCATTGTGGTTTTGCTATGCAGAGTTCATGCTTGAACAGATGTAAGATTTCTTCTGCTTCGGAGATCAAATGCAGCATGCTCCATTCTTGTAAAATGGAGTAACCTCCCGTGATGGCCTCAGCTATCTGACCTGGGCTGATCTCAGAAGGTAGGTAGAGGGAAATGTTTACGGAGATTCTCAGTCATCCAAATCATGGTTGTCCCAAAGGTGCTATTTTTAAACAGCAGTTGGACTTTGTTTTTTTCCTTGAAAACGTTTTGATTCTTATCCAAGAAGCTTCTTTAGTTCAGAACTGAGGATGGGAAGCAAAACATCTTCAAGGAAAAAAACAAAGTCCAGTTTCCTTTTTAAAAAAGCACGTTTGGATAGAGGGAAGTGAACTCAACTTGAATGCATTCATATTTCAGATGACAATGAAGCGGAAACAACAAGGGAAGAGAAAGCTGAAGCAATAGTTCAATATTGGGATTGGAACAGCAAATAACAGGATCTCTACTTCTATCTTTTATTTGTTAGTATACCTCCATTTCTTTATAAATGACTCTTATCCAATATTGTAACTTCAAAAGGTCACTAAACAATAAAGGCCTAATTGTAATAAGCTGTTTAAGTTTGCATTATATAGTGGAAATCTATTATCTCAAATATGTTTCTATAATTAAAGACAGCCAGAAATATTTATTTATTTCATCGTATTTATAAAGATGCCCATCTCACAAAATGTGACTTCATAAAATGAAAATAAGCCATAAAAATAAACAGTAATAAAACAGTATTTAAAGTATTCTACAATTTTTTTGTAAAAAAAATAAATCAATGCTACTATTAACAGAGACCAGTTCACGGGAATTTCACAGGGTGGGGGCTACAGCAGCAAAGGCCTTTTTTAAAAGTCCCATCAGATGTAACTCCTAAGCAGATGAAACTTGCAATATGCCTCTTCTGCTGGATCAGACAGGGCAGGCAGATGTAATTGGGAAGAGGTGATCCCTCAAAATATAAAAGAGTGGTTATGTTTATATTATTTGCCAATAATGCAATTTGCTAGTTAGAATGGGCAGGTGAAACTTGCAAGATCTGTATGATATTGCCTTGAATATAAGAGAACAAACACAAAATGATGGATAATACAGAGCGTTGGAGAAAGCATGAAAACTTGAAATAAATGAGGCACAGCTTTAAAAAAAAGAGCAGGCATGTATTTGAAGATTAAACCTGAGCTTTATTTACATTTCTGTTGCACTGACTTTGGCCTTTGGTTGTTAATTTAAAGGATTTGAAGAGAACTACATGCGAAGTGGAATTCTGATCTCATTTTACCTTTGGTTTGCTTGATTATATAACAACAGAAATGTTAATTCGTAGAAGCAATGGAAGCTTGTTGATACATGCATATTGTTTATGAAAAAAGTTTTGAGTGGTAACTCAAAAGATCAGCAGTTTTCATTCAGAATCTCAATCTCAGTCTCAGCACTCCCCGAGACTCCTATACAATCAGCAGCATTTTTCTCAGACTGAATGCATGAGATGTGTCACTACATGCCCCCCTCCCAATAATAATGGCTCTCAGTGCAACCAATTAGGTAAAGGTTTCCCTGTCAGTCAGATCTGACCCTAGGATACTCATCAGTGTTTCTTGGCCAAGGGAGCCAAAATGTCCAAAGACATTTTCCATCATCATTTGGCCAACATAGCTATATGTCAAAGGCGCATGGGGCATTGTTAAATTCCCATCGAAGTGGTACCCATTAATCTATTTGCATTTGCATGCTTTCGAACTACTAGGTGTGGAGGATCTGGGGCTGTATTACATTTCCCCCCCCAATAATAATGGTCCTCATGCAACTAATTACTCTACCCATCAGGTAACCTATCTCTTTGAATCCTGCTGCCTTTCTAAACTCAAATGTGTTGACTGCCAGGAGCTGGTTTTCTGCTTTGCCATCATTGCACATGCCAATCAGTACAATTAACAAAGTCTGACATCCAGCAAACAAGATGGACCTTCAGAGTGGCAAGCCAGTCTTATCGTTGTATCCTTCCTTCCTTCCTTCCTTCCTTCCTTCCTTCCTTCCTTCCTTCCTTCCTTCCTTCCTTCCTTCCTTATTCATCCATCATCCTTAGCTTATGACTGCAGTTAGGAACAGAATTTCCATTGTCAAGATGGTTGTTAAATGTAGTCACCTTTAATTTTATAAAGTTTTTTTCTACAGTTGTTAAGCAAATCATTGCAGTTGTTAAGTGAATCATATGGGCATTAAGCAAACCTGGCTTCCTCCAATTGACTGCTTGTCAGAAGCCTGATGAGAAGGTTGCAAATGGCGACCACAATACCTTTGGACATTGCAACCATCGTAAGTACATGCCAGTTGCCAAGCCCTGGATTTTAAACATGTGATCATGGGGACGTTGTGACAGTTTTAAGGGCAAGGACCGGTTGAAAGTCACTTTTCTCAATACTGTTGCAACTTTGACTGGTCACTGAATGAATGGTTGTAAGTCCAGGATTATCTCTAATTTGATTTGGCTATTACTTTTCTATTCCTAACAACCTTATCCTGGTCACTCCACTCTCAAACAGCTATGCCATCTAAACCACCTTCCAGATCAACCCATCTGGACAACTAAAAAAGGGTTAAGTTTTCCAATCATCTTCATGGGGGGAAAATAGTAACATATGTCATGGTCATCCATTTTTCTTTGGATTTCATTGACCCTCCATGGTAGACTAAACTTGGAAAGCAAAAACACACAAGCTAGTATTACTTTTATTATAAGATTATAGTAATAGAAACTTGTAAGTCTGCATGTGCTTCTGCCTCCCTCTTTTTATTTTCATAAGAACTAGGGTGGATCACGTCTCAGATACATTCACAAATCTGATTTCTACCCCAGATCCCAATTTCTTTTGTTTGAATATTGTCTTGGTTGCAATTCTTCCTCCTGTTTTCAAGGTTATTCCTTTCTACTCATCATAGTTTTAGAAGCAAAGGAGAGATTAAATTTGGTGCTACAAATTCCAGGTAACAACTCAGCCATGAACTGTTTCTTGTAATTTGCAATGGTTGGGTAAGTAGAACATATTAGAACATAAAGTGATTTGTATATCATCGGTTAACATATTGTCCAAACTCAATCACTATGGTTTGTAAACTATTATTAATTCCGCCAAGTCATTTATTTAATGAAGCATACCTAGAAAAATCATAATTTAGGCCAAGGCTAGTAGGGCAAGGTGCTATAAGTTGGGGGGTGGGTGTTTTTTTTTTTTATTATTATTTCTATATTGTCACTGTGAGAGAGTAGGTAGCTATATAATTTTTTCTAAATAAATAAAGTAAATAAATAAGTTATGGTGTCAGTCAAGTTGTTTCACCATTCTAGATGTCAACTAGCGGTTTTGATAGTCTTCCTTCCTAAGGTAATAAAATTATCTCTGATAGGAGACTTTTTGAGAATAACCATCTCTTACTTGTATTTTCATTCCACCAGAGGCTCTGAATTCTTGTAGGTGCAAATGTCATAATATAATCATATTTCTATGACAACCAGTTATAGAAAAATTTTCTGATCTATACTATCATAACATCAAAAGCTATCAGATTCCCAAAGGTGCATTGCTGAATAAATTGAACAATCCTTTTTTTTTTCCAATCAAAATTGCCTTTAAGTAATGTCAACTTTGGTGACTTCTTGGATACTCCTATGTGATTTTTTTTTTTTTTTTTGCAAACAGAAGCGGTTTGATATTGTCTTCTTCTACAATTTTTTTTAACTTCTCAGTTCAGTCCTGGACTTTCTGATGTCACTCTCTAAGCTCTTCCCAGTTTTTGCTTCAGTTTTTGAGAATAACCATCTTTGGTTGGGTGATTGTTTAAGAAATTAGCTTAATATAGTGGGGGATCATGGTATGCCAGCATTTTTTCTCCTGAGCATTTACTTTAGAAGTACCCCTTCCATACATCCTGAAAGCCTAAAATTTAAGGTACTGAAGAGGAGTGATTATAGTCATCTGGCTTCCCAGAACCCCAGATCTTGCCTCTTGCTGTGTAGAAAATCTACAAAAAAATATATGAGTATAGGTATTCCTTGGCTTATGACCACAAGTCAGCCCAAAATTTCTGTTACTAAGACAATTATTAAGTAGGTTTTACACCTCCTTATAACTTTTCTTGCCACAGTTGTTAAGTGAATCACTGCAGTTGTTAAATTAATAACATGGTTATTAAATGAATCTGGCTTCCCCATTGACTTGGCTTATCAGAAGGTTGCAGAAGCTGATCACATGATACTGAAATTGTCATAAATGCATGACAGTTGCCAAGTATCCAAATTTTGATCATGTGACCATGGAGATGCTGCAATGGTCATGAGTTTGAAAAATGGTCAAAGTCACTTTTCCCAGTGCTGTTGTAACTTCGAACAGTCACTAAATAAACAGTTGTAAGCTGAGGACTACATGTAATGTGTCCCCTGCCTGTGCTCTCTTTAATGAAACCTTAGTGATGCAAGTTCAGTCAGCAGGATCTACAAATATCAAGGTTTGGTAGTATTTTTCCTGTTCACCAACTTGGCATTCAGTAGTACTGAAATGCTACTGTGCAGTGCTATTTTCAGCCAAGGGAGATCTTACACAGACCACACACGAGGGAAAGCTAAGCAATAAATACAATATAATTTACTAAAAGGAAGAGATACCCTCCAGTCAAACTTGATTCTTGGCAGCAACCTGGATATACCCATGCAATTTTCTTGGCAATAGTGCAAAAGTGATTTGTCTTTGCTACCTCTTGAGGTTGTTTTCTCCAGCATCTAGTCTAGACTACAAGTCTGGAATCCCCTCTTGGTACCGTATCCAAAAAGTAGCTGTGTGTGTCCTACCTTAGTTTCTCAATCTGGATCACATCAGCAAAGTGCTATTTCTGCTAAGATATTATTAGTAATTGGATTCTGTTTTTCAGCATGACGTGAAGGCTGGGTCTTACATTTAATTAATGAACCCAAACAGTTGAAGACTAAAATGAAATGACCTACTATCATTTGCATCCAAACTCAAGACAGATTTTCATGTATGCAGGTTATGAATTTGAAAGATGGGCAAATTTAAAAACTAATGAATCATAAATATTTTTGTTTATTTCTTTTATACAAATTAGGGAATGTCAAGTTTTTCCTCCTTTAAATTGTATGCAACCTATGTGCTTTTTTAAAAAAAAAAAGATATTATGCCATGAGCCAGGAAGACTACTCATCATAAACTGCTTGATGTGATAATGAAATAAATCCTTTATAAAAACTGGTTAGTCTACAGGGGTGCAGTTAATTATCTCTTATTCTCTCTCTTATTCTCTCTCAAGTAGAGGCATCCAGACAAGCTTAAAGTTAACTAAGTTATGAACAATGTGAAATATGATTGAGGCAAGGCAGAAAAGGTTTTATTTAATCAGAAGGCCCTGTACATGTTACACTATATTTGTGTTGTCTCAGCACTTTTCTGTTTTTCTCTCCAAAAACTTTTTTCAAAATCCATCATACAACATTTGTTGTGGGAAAAGATCCTCTCAAGAAGGATGACTCATGCAAACATTTAAGCTGCTTATTTATTCTCATTAAGGCACCCTTCATGGTTTTATTATAGTTTAAAAAGAATTAGCACTACTTCCAAAAGATTTCAGTGAGAATAGAGCTGGAAGGAACCTTGGAGATCTTCTAATCCCTAGACAATTTGAGACAAGTGACTGTCCAACCTCCAGTGATGAAGATCCATAACTTCTGAAGGCAAATTTTCACTGTTAGAAAATTTCTCCTTAATTCCAGGTTGCTTCTCTCGATTAGTTTCCCAGCCATTGTTTCTTTTCTTGCCTTCTGGTACTTTGGAAAATAAGTTGTGGCAGCCCATCAAATACTAGAATACTGCTATCATGTCATCCCTAGTCCTTCTTTTCTCTAGACTGGCTATATCCAAATCCTGCAACTGTTCTTCATATGTTTTAGTCTTCAGGCCTTTAATCATCCTAGTTACTCTTCTCTGCACTTTTTCCAAAGTCTCAAAAAATGTTTTGTAATGTGGTGAGAAAACTGATCCCTCTCGTTATTTTTAACCTGCATTTGCAGGTGTTCTTGTTTTTTCTATAATTCTTCTGGTATGATCAAATCAGACTTTCATATTTCATAGTAGAATTTCCTCTCATTTTCAGGACTAGATCCTCTATAGACTTAAAATCAGATCAGATATTAAGCAGCCGTTTTTCAGACTTTTCTCTCCAATATAAGTAGGTTGTGATTATTGCAATTTTGGTCTCAATTTTGGTCGTCATAAATCGAGGACTATCTGTACTGTAGTGGAATTGCTGTAGTCAACCATACTACTGAAAATGCAGATGGAGATGCAAACTCTTTCAATATGTCGTCATATTCACTGGTCACAGAAGTCTTTGAAGGATTTTCACAGGTGGCTGGGGCTTAAAAGTAGAAGAAAGCTACTGATCTGTGTGGAAAGTCATGCTCTGGAATCTATAGGGCGTTACAGTTAGACTTAGCTTGTAATTTGAATCTTGACATGAGTTCTGCTTGCAGAATTTCAGATATTTTTAAATGGAGGATTTTTAAAAATAACCACATGGTACAATCTCAGATGTGAAGAAGAGGTAGCAAGGCAAGACAGAAAACTGGTAGACTGAAGGAATCTGGGAAACAGCAGGCTACACTTTAACTCATCTGGATCATGGCTGATAACCCTTTAAAAGGCTTGCTTAACATCTCACCAATATAGAGGACTCCTGCTTTATGGAATAAATCCTAAGATTTGTGCCCAAAAATGAGTCACAGTACAAGAAGCATTTTATAGGTAGCCCTTGCTACAGGGCCATAATGACTGACCTGATTTTGTGACTTTTTTTCGCAGTGGTCATTAAGTAAAGATGGCAGTCATAAGGGCAAACACATTGGTCAATGAGAAAATGCCATAGTCGTTAAACAAACCCATTGTTTGTTATAACATGGTTTGGTCAAATACCCAAAGTATGTACTGGTTTTGAGCAAAATCATCATAAAACACGGGCATGTGAATGAGAGATACTGCAAATGGCTGTGAAGTCACCTGAAATTCAGCCATGCCATTATGGAGGAGCCCTGACCATTGGAACCTTGAATCCAGGTTGTAAGTAGTAGGTTATCATAATTTCGAGAATTGCCTCTATGCGACAGTTGAGGATGACCTGTATAGAAAAGGAACAGCAGACAAAAAGAGATAGGAACATAGGGAATTTTTTTAATTTACTTATTTACTTAATTTCTAAACCACCCATTTCCCTCAGAGAGGGACTACATAGATTGAGAGAGAATATAAGATAAAATCAAGACATCAATTAAGTGTAGAGGCATTTTGTTTTCAAATGTTTGGTACACCCAGATAAGATTTAAGATGGATAAAAAAAACATTTGGAATTGAACAGCACAACACAAAAATTGAATTATGTACAAAGGATGAACATGTAATGGCTAATTTTTTTGTTAAAATTTGTAACAGAATAACAAGTAAAAGAATGTATGGTAAATGAGCTAAGAACTTTGGATATAATATACTAATTGAACAATTGGAAAATACACACCTGAAAGGACTAAAAATACATTATGGTATACTTTAAAAGAAAACTTTTATAAAATGATGTCCTGTTGACAGATGAGTCCATAAAAATTATCTAGAAGGTATAAAGGTATTTCAGATTTAGGCTGGGAATGTGGAAAACATGAAGGGCCACTTTATAACTCTTCTAGTTGGAAATACTTAAATGGACTCCAGAAGATGGTAGAGGACAGGAAGACCTGGAGGAACGTTGTCCATGGGGTCGCGATGGGTCGGACACGACTTCACAATTAACAACAACATTGTAACATAAGTTATGGAATATTATTTTTGTATGATAATTACTGCAACATTATTATATGGAAAAAAAATAAAAAGGCTCTGAAATTCTCACAACATAGGAGTGGAGGGTGAAGATGACAGAATTAGTAGTGATAGGAAAATGGACTTGTTTTTAATTAGGGAAAGGACAATAATTACATTTATTAGTGATTAGAAACCCTTATGGACTCTTGTTGGAAAAGAAAACAAACTGATCTTGTGATTTATAGGTTTGCTGATTAGAAAGGGTAGACCATGGAAAGAAGGAATTTGTGTAATAACCTTAGAGAACATAAAATATAAATGTACTTGTAAATTCTCTTAATGTAAAAGTAAAGGCTTCCATTGTCCAGTTGTGTCCAATTCTAGAGGGTGGTGCTAATCTCTGTTTCTTAGCCAGGCAGCCAGGGTTGTCTGTAGACATTTCCATGGTCATGTGGCTACATGTTGAGGTGCATGGAATGCTGTTACCGTCCCACAGAAGTACCTATTTGTCTACTCACATTTGCATGCTTTTGAACTGCTAGGATATGCGATGGCTCAAATGTTAAAAAGACTCTGAAAGTGAGACCTGAGCACTGGGTGACGGTTGAGCCTCCCACTACTTTTCCCAGCTCCTAGTTCTTAAGAGTACTATGAAATAATATTTTCATTATCATTATTTTTTTGTTCCTCTCCGACTTGTTTTAATCTTGTTCTACAACATATAGTTAAACCCAGCCATTCGATATATTTTGGGCTTGGGTTCTTTTTGCTGATTAGGCCACATGCTTTAGTAAGGTTTTTTAGAACATCATCAACAACTGAAGACTTGAGAAATTTCATAGTGTTTCTTTTGCATGTGCCAGTGGCTGTACAGAGTTTCTAAACACCAAATTATTTCACCTGTTCTGTCCTTTACTCAGTTTTATCTCTGAGTCATTTCATTAAAATGGATGGCACACCAGTCAAACAGATGATTTCATTTTGGTTAAAATTTCTTCTAGACTTTATGGAGATAACATTTTTATCTTTTTCTACTATCAGCTGTTTTCAATTTTCCCCACTAGCTTAGTAATTTCTTATATTTATGTGCCTCCAGGTCCTGCAATAATAGCTATTAGAACAAGATAAAACTCATAAACAAAAACAATAACATAATTAAATGATAACAAATAGCTAGATAAAAAAAACTTGATCTAGCCTAAATGACATCTAGCTTTGTTCAGATCAGAATTCTAGGTCACCCTGAAAAAAAAAGTGACCCGCTTTGAACACTACATTGACCCGCTTTGAACACTACAGAAAAAACATAGATGTAACTTATGCACAATATCATACCGTGCATTTTTAGGCATACTTTATTTAGTTGTCACTTAAGCATAAATGGTGTTTTGGAAATCACTGCATTTTTGCATTTACCCACTAGACTAAATAAAAACAAAAGAAATCACAACAAAAGAGGGTTACTACAATCTCTAAAGTTAGCCATAGTTTAATATTATGTATGAACTGTAGTAAAGGATCAGCTCTTTTGAGCAGCAGCGGTGCCAAAAATATCAAAAATATTGGAAAGAGTTACTATGGAAGTAGATTGCTGCATGGTTACTAATTAGTGAGTGTTAATGGTCTTTGTCAGTTAAATGAAATGGAGCAACTGTTGTTGTGGCTTCTTGCTATTAAAAAGATGTTCAAGAATGTCTTTCAGTCTTGTTAATTGACCAAGAATGTCATTTCAGTTGAATGGGTTGGAGACTGTATCTTAGGGAGTGGATGGCTAAGAAAGCTAATGTTTGATCCATGTTGTTCAGTCCTGGAAAATAAATTGCACTCATTTCTTATGATTTGTGATTTCTAGCTTGATGCAATTTGTGAGAAATTAAAAAGTAAGTGGATAATTCCATGGAGAAATAATTACCATACTGTCTTGTTATATAAATTATTTATATTCACAAACTACTTTTTTTGCCTTCTGTAATTCATGAGAGTACTACATTTTTTGTTGAAACATAATTTGTTGTCAAGAACCCTTGATGGTACTGAAATTTGGGTTGATAGAAACAAAAGTTTTCAGAATTAGATATTGAAATGAGCATTAATTATAATTGTAAATTCCACAAATGTTCAGTGGTAGAATAAGTCATCATTTTCACTACTTATTAAGTAGATGACTAAGATAATGATCAATGATGCATTTTTGAAAACATGACATTTTAAACTAATGTTAGCTAATGCAAATGTGTTCATTTAAATGGTTATAATTACTCCCCAATAAACATTGCAGCATAACTGTCTAATTTTGTTTATTCGTTCATTCAATTTCAATATTGTTAGATTTCTAGTTTCCAATTATCTATCTATCTATCTATCTATCTATCTATCTATCTATCTATCTATCTATCTATCTATCTATCTATCTATCTATCTATCTATCTATCTATCTATCTCCGTCCGCCCATCCATCCATCATCTATCTATCTATCTATCTATCTATCTATCTATCTATCTATCTATCTATCTATCTATCTATCTATCTATCTATCTATCTATCTATCTATCTATCTATCTATCTATCTATCTATCTATCTTCTGTTTCTGATTTCTGTTTCTTAGGTTATCATGAATGTCACCAGCTGACCTGGCAAAATTTGCTGAACATTTGGAAACTTTCCATCTGTTGGTCTTGTATGCTTTTTAAAATCAGAACTGTTTCTAGCTTCAGTTACATTCCCTGAAGTCATTTTTAATAGTTAATAATTTTTTTGGCAATTAGAGGAGCTTAGTACTTAAAAACTACATTGTTTTTGGCAACAATGTGGAAAGAGTGTACTATTTGTCTTCTTCCATATTTTTTTTTCTGTCTAAGTATACAGCTTCTGGATGATATATCATCCAAATACAATCATGTACTTGAGATGGGTGGCCATATAAATAAATAAGCAAGCCAGCTAGCAAACTAGATGAAGCTCTGCTATGTCTTTTCAAGATCAGCCAATGCTAGCTACATGTTGTCACCTGCTCAGGTGGAGCTTTGATGGCCCTCTACATGTTGGCTTTTTTGACCTGCAGATGTCCCTTTGAATGTTGTGGGGTTTCAGTTCCTACCAGATTGCAAGCTTTCCTCTCCCATTCTCAGTTTGGGGAAAGGTGAAATCTGTGAGGATGTGGCTTCCATGTGGAAAAGTCCAATCTGCCCCTGATGTTTTTGATTAAAACGATCAAAAGTAGATTAAAGGAAGAAAAACATTTTTGAGAAGCTGCAGAACCGAGCAGGAGAATATGTTTCCTGTTCAATAACTTTTTTGAGTGCACATTCTTGGGCCTTTTAGAAGCAACTGTCAAAATGCATTTTCCTCTGCTCAGGATATTGTAATAATTGCTCACCAAATAATCACCAATTAGTGAATAATCTTTGCTGGCTTTCCTTTGTTGCAGAATGCTAACTAAGCACTTGTTGAACACTTTCCAATGATGAACTCTCTTTTTCAAGCCTTAGACTAGTCTTGGGTAATCTGGAGGACTTCCTGTAGGGCAGGGGTAGTCAACCTTGGCTCTTTTATGACTCGTGGACTTCAACTCCCAGAATTCCTGAGCCAGCTGTGCTGGCTCAGGAATTCTGGGAGTTGAAGTCCACGAGTTATAAAAGAGCCAAGGTTGACTACCCCTGCTGTAGGGCAATGTTTCTCAACTTTGGCAACTTTAAGAGTGTGGACCTCCAAAATTTCCCAGCCAGCCTTGCTGATGTAGGGGGATATATTTCCTTTAAGAAATCACCAGGTTGAGAAAAACCTTTCTAAAATACTTGTACCTTGGATCATTAAATGATTTTTCTTATGATGTCACCCTACTGCATTAAAAATGCAGATGGATATGCAACAAAGATCTTTCTAAAGGACTAGGCTGGATGAGCTATCTTATACTTTACAATTGCATGAAGAACTTTTCTTAAAAAAAAAATACAGCATGAGCATGCCAATGAAATTTTGTATGCACTGGGAAAAGTTGCCATAATTCTTTTATCTCTTCTTATGATCCAAATCTGTATGGATATTTCATTTCTGAAATTTAGGTCTTGATATTATAATAGATGGTTTGTCTAGATGGGCTGCTTAAAATGCTCTGTTTTGCATATCCACCAGTCTAGTTTCCAGTATTCCTGATCTAAAGGAAGAATATGCAGAAACAAGAGGTGTTTTAAATACCTTAGCACTGTTCATGCAGTGACTGATTATGTGAATGGTGTCTCACTTATTTGTTGTTGTTGTTGTTGTTGTTGTTGTTATTATTATTATTATTATTATTATTTTATTTATAATCAGTTAATTGCAGGGCAAATCTTGAAGATTTTCAAAATACAACAGAATACCAGAAGAACATAAGCCAGTAATAAAAACAAAAGAAGATGATTTGATATCACAACAAAATTGACTTCAGCTTTTGCATTTTGAGTTAGAGAGCTAGTTTGTTCTAATGGTTAAGGTACCAGGCTAGAGTGAGTTAGGTTGAGAGTGTGTGACTGGTTCAGGATCACCCAGCTGGCTTTCATGGCTAGGGAAGGTTTAGAACTCACGTTCTACTACTTTCTAGCCTGGTGCCTTAACTACTAGATCAAAGTTAAGGAAATGATTGGCCCATTAGTAGGAGAAAGTGGCAAGTGGATGACAAGCAACAGGGAGAAAGCAGAACTATTTAACTCATTTTTTGCATCCGTCTTTACACAAAGGAAAAAACAGTTCAACCTATCAAAAACAGTACCGTAAAAAACAGATTAGAAACACAAGTTAAGATAGGCAAGAAAATGGTAAGTGAGCACCTGTCCACCCTAGAGAGTTCAACTCACCAGGACCAGGGTTCTGAAGGAACTGACAGATGTGGTCTCAGAACCACTGAACTACCGTATTTTTCCGTGTATAAGACACTATTTTTTCCTGCAAACACCCTGTTCAACCAAAGTGTGGTCATGTGGCTATGGGAGTAGGCCCCGTCCATCAGAAATTCGGATCCAACTATAAGTCCACTTTTTCCAATCCATCAAAACTTTGGTCATTAAACAACCAGTCATAAGGTAGTCCTTGACTTATAACATTCATTGTTTGTGACTATTTGAAGTTACAGTGGCACTGAAAAAAGTGACCTAAGGCCAATCCTTGCCCTCATGACTATCCCAGCATCCTCAATGTCATGTGATCAAAATCTGGGCACTTGGCAACTGGCAAGTATTTGATGCTGTGATGGCGCAATAGTTAGAATGCAGTATTGCAGGCTAACTATGCCCACAGTCAGGAGTTTGATCCTGTCTGGCTCATAGTGGACTCAGATTTTCATCCTTCTGAGTTGGTAAAATGAAGACCTGGATTGTTGGGGGCAAAATGCTGACATTTGTAAACCACCTAGAGACTGCTGTGGAGTGGTATATGACAGTTGTGGTGTCATAGGATGGCCATATGTCACCTTCCCAGTTTGTGACCAATAAGCAAGTTGGAATGACAAGCAAAGTTGGAGTGGGGGGGGGAAGCTAGATTTGTTTACCAACACATGCATTGATTTGCTTAACAAATGTGACAAATAAGTCATAGAATTGAGAGCAATTCGCTTAACAATCTCTTTGCTTGTCAATGGAATGTACTGTGATGCCCTCAGAATAGTTAATCTAGAATTATTAACTAACCTCTTTCCTCCCAGCTTTCATAGAGTTACAACACTTGAAAGCCTTATTCTCACCTCATTTGTTTGTAGAGCAAGCCAATTACTTTTACATTCCAGTAGGTGACACCATTTCTTCAGCTCTGAAAAATGATGCTGTTGACATACTGATATTCAGTGAAGACTGTCCTGGTTAGATCTGAATTACTGCATTTGCCTATCTTGTTATCAATCTGCACATTAGTTCTGCATTGCTGCTTTTCTTGCTTTTCACTGTTAATGGTGCTCAGATTTGGGTAAACAGGACTTGTAATTAAGATAAGATAAGATAACCTTTATTACTGTGGGCACAACGGCACACATCAAAAATGAAACACATACATGACACACACCTAAACATACTATATACAACATATGTATAGACCCACACCCCTACATATACATAACAAATAAATATTAAACACTATCCATCTTGAATATATAACGGAAGGAAGAAGCTTGAGAGCTCACAAGGTTAATGCTGTATGGAATGAAACTATGGCTGAATCTGGATGTTCTGCTACGGATATCACAAAGCCTCCTTCCGAAAGGTTAAAAAAAACCATTGTTTTTACAGTCAGTTTGCTGAATGGTAAGGCAGGTCATACATATTATTATAAAATGCACATTCTTAGGAAGGGTTTCTTTTTTGTTTGTTTGGTTTTTGCACATTGGAAAAGGCGTTAAGTTAAACGTTTATATATGTGAGACAGGGCTTTTTTTTTAAGTTACAAAAGCTATTTCTTAAAAACAATTATAATAGAACGAAAAAAAGGCACCTTCTGTGCCTGCGATCTAAAGCTTTATATATATTTCCAATGCATTATGCTAAAAGAGTCTGTCTGGAACACTATATTGATTATTGATTTATTTAATTAATTTATATCCTGCCTTTATTATTTTTTATGAATAACTCAAAGTTCTTGTTTGGTTATGCCAAGACATGGCAAGTAACCTCTTAAGACCCTAATGCTTATGAATTGCCTTGTGTGATATAAACAATGATCTCTCTGCCAAAACATACAAATTCTTCTCATGGCCTGAGGCTGCTTTTACCATTCCTTTCCCCACCCTGTTTACCTGTCTGCAGATAAGGTTACCTAAGATTTCTTACTCCATAGAGTTAATACCACTTTACAATGCCTTAGTAAGGCCACACTTGGAATACTGCATCCAGTTTTGGCCACCACGATGTAAAAAAGATGTTGAGACTCTAGAAAGAGTGCAGAGAAGAGCAACAAAGATGATTAGGGGACTGGAGGCTAAAACATATAAGGAACGGTTTCTGGAATTGGGTGTGTCTAGTTTAATGAAGAGAAGGATGAGGGGGGGGGACATGATAGCAGTATTCCAATGTCTCAGGGGCTGCCACAAAGAAGAGGGAGTCAAGCTATTCTCCAAAGCACCTGAAGGCAGGACAAGAAGCAACGGATGGAAACTAACCAAAGAGAGAAGCAACCTAGAAGTAAGGAGAAAGTTCCTGACAGTGAGAACAATTAACCAGTGGAACAACCTGCCTCCAGAAGCGGTGAATGCTCCAACACTGGAAGTTTTTAAGAAGAGACTGGACAACCATTTGTCTGAAATGGTATAGGGTTTCCTGCCTGAGCAGGGGGTTGGATTAGATGACCTCCAAGGTCCCTTCCAACTACTACTACTACTACTACTATACTACTACTACTACTACTTTTTCTTATTAATATTGTTACTACTACTTCTATTACTATTACTACTATTACTATTATAATACTAGACACATTAAAGTACAAATACAAGGGAACAACCAAAGAGGATGAAATCTCACTCTCACATCCATACTTGTGCTACAGCATGAATGATTTGTTTTCAAGCACAGCTCAGATAGTATTGATAATTGCAGGGAGTTGAAAATGAAAGCTTCCAGCCACCTCTGTAAGGTAATATTGAAGGCAAAATGAGTAAGCGGTGATTGTGTTTTTGAGATTTTGTTTGTGAAAATTGTGAACTAAGCATTGCTTGGGCATCAGGAAGAGGTGCTCTAAATCTTCCTATTGGGTAATTCCAACTTGTGAAGACATTCTCAAAATGTCAGCATAGGAAAAATGTAACTGGGTGTAGGCAGGAAATAAGATTTGACTTGTCTTATTTCCTAAGTGAATGTACCAAGCTGTTTATCCAGTTTTCTGGTAAGCTAGTCCATCCAGAAATGTAGAGCAGCCAATACAGATTTTGTAATGATAATTTCTTAAGCTATTATCGTTTCGGTAGATGGCAGCATCAGGCTAGTCCTTGGGTGAGCTCAGAAACCAAGCTGGATTTGGCCTGGGCAATCCTTCAATGGGAGATTTATTTATTATTTATTAAATTCATATGCCATCCATTTCATTAACAAGAGACGGGGTGGCTTACTTGGGGGACATTTCTTGGGGAATAGCAGACCTGTGGAATAGAAAGCATTAAGATCTTTGGCAGCTATTGTATATCAGACCGAAAGTTACTTTTCCAGACAGGTTTCTGACAACCTTTGTTAACTGAATGTTCTGAGCTGAGAAGGATGGGGCCATTGGAATTTCAGCCATTAAAATTTTCTCATACAAAATTATCTGCTGAAATATTTCTGGGTAAGGACATAGTTCATTTCTTAGTGCTCTCTAAGCTTGGTTTTTTTTCTGCAGAGATTTCAAACCCCACTCCTTACTACTGATAAGGTTACCTCGTTTGGGTAATGAAATGTCTACAAGAAGGCAGCCCAGCTCAGAGAGCACCAAGGAACCCCTCATTTCAACCCTGAGCTGCAAATATTCTCCTTTAGTGATGGTTCATTTCTTTTGAATGACTTTCTGGTGAAGTGGCACAAGACTCTGTAGACTTGTTTAGCATGTGGTCTCCTCACCTGATTGGCCTGAGAAGACCCATTACAGGTAATTCTCACTCTGCTTAATGATCCTTCAAAGTTACCACAACTCTTCCCAGAGATATTTAGGAACCAATTTTGAAGTTCCAATGTCGTATACATGCATCCTCTAAAAGTCATAGGATCATATTCTGTGGGCTTTGCAACCAGCTTGCATTTATGGCCATTTGTAGTGTCGCATGGTTACATGACTATGATTGTCAGGTTTTTTTGGGGGGGGGGGGTTGCCAGTTTTTTACTTTTATTTCCATTTCTGGCAAAAAATGGATTTTGAAGAAAACAGGTTTGTTTAACAATTGTTCACTTAACAACTATAACTAAAAGAAAAGGTTGTACAATTGGCCATGGACTTAATGACCATAATTCTGGTCTCAACTATAGTTGTAAAGCAAGGACTACATATATTCCAGGGCTATAAGTGTCATTGTTCCGACTAATAAAACCAAATAAATCAGAACTCGGAGGCTTTCCTCAAAGAACATGTTTATTGGATACATAATATCAGCAAAGTGAAACCAACTCTAAAATTCCCCTTAGGGATTCAATGTAACTAAATGTAACAATTCCCTCCCCTCTACTATGCTATTGATCATGCTATCCAATAAAAGAAATTGGCGGATTCCATGAAACTTCTCTCCACCTTCCAGTTCCTGTGGGAATGACCTTGCTTCCCATAGGACTGCTCCATGTTTAGTCTAACAATGCTGTCAGTTTCTCCCCCCCCCTTCCTTCCAACTTGTGGCAACTTAGAATGACAAAGATGGCTTCAGCCAGGTTCATTTCAGAAGTTGACAGTAAGCTGAATTGAGAAATTGGAGGGGAAATCCAGAAAAAATATAGTGGCAATCCACTTTCATACAGTTATAAAGGAAACAGCCATTAGGAGTTAAGCTTGACTTGAAGGAGAATTTATTATATGATTTATAGGGCTAAATTGGGCATATAGTTCTTTCTACTAGCATCTTTATCCAAAATATAGAAAACAATGAGACAGAATACAGAAATTCATTAATTTCAAAGCAGTCCCGTGCATTAAATCTATCATGTTACTTTTACTTATTAAAACCAGAAATATGAATATGGAAACTCAGCCTTAATTTACAGTTTTTAGACTGACTGGCTCAGTTGGGATTTTGAGCGCAGGGGTAAGTATCTACACAAAATGGCTGGCACTGGGAAGATTTGTCTGTTTTTAAAATGGCTTCATTGATGGATGTGCCCAGTTACAATACACCTGTTTACCAGGTTCACAAAGTTGCTCCCCACCATCTTACCTAATTATGTAGGACAGTGTTTTTAAAACTTGTGATCTTTTACGATGAGTGGATTTCAACTCCCAGCATTCCCCAGCCAGCATAGCATGCTGGTTAGGAAGTATTAGGAGTTGAAGTCCACACATCTTAAAGATCACAAGTTTGAAAAATAGCGATTGAGGATGTTCCCTCATATTTAGTTTTGGAGTTCAGTGGGTTCTCAATCAATTTCTGGTCACATCCTTTTCCATTTTATTTTCTAGGAATGTTTTTTTGGGTCCAGTTTGAACCCAATCAAGGTAACATTGCTTGTGAGCACCTCACTTTGAAGCATATGAACTTCATACTTTTTAATATCTGAAAGAACCTTATTTAGGACAGGGCTGTCTTGCAATATCATAGATGGTAATTTGGCTTCTCTGATAAATCAGATACTGCTTTATCTTAATTATCTCCCAATTTTTAGGAGAAAATAATTATATGTTATTGGTTGTTTGATAGAAAACTGGCAAAATGCTGCCTCTGGTCAGCAACACAGTAATTTATTGTTTTGAAAAATGTTATGAAAATTATTTTTTTGAAAGCATAATCCCAGCAAACGGCTGACTGAAACAGTATTTTCTTATTTACTTAAGAAACTACCTGTAAAATAAGATACAATCAGACTAGTTTGAGGTGTTTCTAGCCTTGTCTGGTCTTGCTGACCTATTCTTTTGCGCCTTGTCAAACAGGAAATGAAATATTTGCCTACAACTTTTGCAAAGTGTCATGCAGGAACTTTAAGGATGTAAAATAAAAACTAACTTCCAAAAGGAGAACAACTTAAACTTGAATAAGAAGCTGTATGTTCTAAAGTGTTGTAAAAGAATAGGGAGCAATGCAGTTTTTATAAACACAAGTGCCTTTGTTAGCTTTCTTATTATCATTAAGGTGATAGGTATCAAATAATTTAGAAACCTTTAATTCAGCTGATCATGGCTGGTTTTAAAATAAGTTAAACAGAGCTGGACTAGTTTGTACATGGGTGGGAACTTCTGAGAAATAACCAATTTATCTGGAAATTTGAAAAAATCATGCTGGAAGACAGGGTCAGACAGGTTTCCTCTTGTTGACATATAGATTACATGGGCAAGAGTTAGCCTCAGTTTAAAAAACTCCATCTTTATCTACACTAATATTTCAACATCTCTTAATACAAACTTTTATGTACTTTTGTTAACATAGATCACTCTATCTACTAAATTAAACTGAAATGCAAAATCCAGCATCTCTAACCTGTCTTTTGATAACAAAGATGGTTTAGCTGAGATAGAAATCTAATTTGGACCTGATTTTTAATACCTTAAAAACAGTCATTTCAGTATTATTGTATAGTCTAAATAGAACATTCTTTGTAAAAAATAACTGTTTAAGAAGTGGTGTTTTGTTGCTGTCAGTATATAATTATGCTGTGAAAAGCTTGTAGTTTGTAATTCTGCTGATTCTAAGAAATCTTTGTGAGCATGGATTGGTTTCTTAGAAAAATAACAGTGCAGGCTGAATTTAACTGGAACCTTGATAACATTGAAATAAATATCCAGTGATGGATATCGCTAATTGCCCTTGATTAAAGCTAAAGATTAATAAATTGAAGCCTGGAACTGAAAGACAATGGAAGAATGCACTTTGAATTGGAAAGTATGCTATATTTTCCTTAAAAGTGGTTAGCTTTGGTCTGGCTGAGAAATTTGAAGCCTGAATACAAAGCTAACATTTATTGCTATTTGATTCAGGGGAAAAAAATACAGTCTGAATGAATTTTACCACTTGAACTGTTGTAAACCACATACATTTTAGTCTGTTAGTAATATTGCTTATGCTACAAAAGTAACATTCCACAGAAGAAGAAAAAAAATCTAGCAGATCTTTCCAACAAATCTTTAGGAGGAAGAAATATTCTTAGGAGGAAAATAACAACCCAGCCAAATAAGTCAATACTGACTGGGGAGTAGAAGGAAACAGGCTGGAATCTTAAACAGGTTTCTTGGCTGCATCCTTTTGTTTCAGATTCCCATTTCTGAAGAATGAAGATGGAGTCCATATTGAATCTGCTTTCATCCGGACAAAACGTCTTTAGGGCCTCCTGATCATAGTAGCCCTGCTAGTACTTTTTATAGCAACCATGCCTTTTTTCATTTTTCTATGTGACACTGAAAAAAAGTGTGGCTGCTTTAGTAAGCTGGCTCATTAAAGGGCTGCTATGCGAAGTGATTCCCCCCCCCCCGTCTTTCTATGGATATGTGTTTATGAGAGAGGTACATAGAAAACATGATTTGTACAGAGCGTGCAATTGTGGAGGATTAGTTACAGAGCTCTAGTGCAGTGTTTCTCAACCTTGACAATTTTAAGGCATGTGGACTTCAACTCCCAGAATTGCACAGCCAGCATTGCTGGCTGTGGAATTCTGGGAGTTGAAGTCCACATGCCTTAAAATTGTCAAGGTTGAGAAACACTGCTCTAGTGGAATAGTGGTTAGATGCAGTATTGCAGGATAAGTCTGACTACAGCTTGGAGTTTGATCCTGATGGGGTTCAACGTTATCTCATCCTTCCATCCTTCCGGGTCAGTAAAATGAGGATCCAGATTGTTGGGGGGAATATGCTGAGTCTGTAAACTGCTTAGAGAAGGATGTAACTCACTGTGAAGCGGTATATAAGTCTAAGTGCTATTGCTATTTATTCTTCATATTAATGTATTTTTGCCCCCATTCTTCCATTATTAGAAATATAGCTTCTGGATATATATTTTATATATACAGGCAAGTTGAAGTAAATTATATGCTAAGTAAGTAAGTAAGTAAGTAAGTAAGTAAGTAAGTAAGTAAGTAAGGTCAATGGGGAAGCTGGCAGGAAGTCAGAAGTCATTCTCATTCTCACTACTTTTTGCCCACCTGGGATTGTTCTGTTTTTCTGTCTAAATAAGACGGTATTTCTGAAACAATGACCCAACAGGGTACAGGTTATCTAATATGCACTAAATGTATCTCTGTTGTATTTCCAGAATTTTTTTGTACAATTAAACTATAGTAGATGACAGAATATATTTAAATAAGTCTTTTGACTTTTAATATTCTCATTTTGAAAATCTAATTTTAAAGATGTATTAAGCATGCTTTTAATACACTTGGCTAAAGTGAATGGGTTGTCAACTCTTGTTTGGCACAAGAAGTTGGTTAAATTAAAGCACATAGAACAACCTGTTCATCCTAACCTCTCCGTAGCTCCTTACCATATATAATCACAAATCACAAATAAGCCAAGAATTTTAGATGCCAAAATGCATCCCAAAAATGGCTTTGGGGTATCTGCAGATGGTTTTATTTGATAGTATATACAGTAATACTTTTTAAAAAGGACTTGCCTATTTATATATTCTTCATTCCTCCATCCATTGCTAAGCTGACCTTCACATTTTAACCAAAACACCCTGAAAAACAGCTAATTATTCCTGGATAAGCCAATTATAAAAATTAAAATATAAAATATTTTGAGAGCTGTCTTATATTCACAGGTAGAATATTTTTCACAGTATTTGAGTTAAGAATCCAAGGGTCACCCTAATCATGGATGGGCTTACATGTTGAGTGTATGTAGTATGTTGTACACCGAATCCGATCGAGCACAGGTAAGGATACATGTTAGATCCTACCTTGTGGCGATGAGGGAGGCTAGGACTAACTACTATGCCTCACTCATTGCGTCATCAGATAATCGCCCGGCCGCCCTCTTCAGGGTGACCCGCTCTCTCCTTCAATTGGAGGGGGGGGACCCCCTGGAGGGGAGGGCTGAGGATTTTGCACAGTATCTGTATGACAAAGTCGCTCGGATCCGAGAAGG
>NW_015386440.1:1106745-1132672 GCF_001527695.2 Protobothrops mucrosquamatus
CTGACCTAGGGTGAATTTTAAATAGGGATAATTTTTAATGATTTTAATAAGAGACACAGCTACAAATATTTGGTTTTTAATTGGCTTTTATTGGGGAAATGTACTATGTTGTTTTAATATGCTGTGAGCCGCCCTGAGTCCCGTGGGGAGAAGGGCGGCATATAAGTCTTAAAAATAAATAAATAAAATAAATAAATATATCAGCTAAAAACGAGTTGAGAAACAATTCTCTCTTAACTGAGAGAATTGTAGTCTAAAACAGTGGGGCAATAGGCAATGGATATAAAAAGTCTACACATACCTGTTAAAATGCCACGGTTGTTTGTTTTTTTTAATAAAAAAAAGTTTCCATCTTGCTACCCTATTCCACGGCTCAGACATATGAAGAATACAGGAAATTGTTGTCATATGTACTACACAATCAGTACTTACCGGAAATTCCTGCAGCTTCTTTAATGTTGCTGTAGATATCTTGGCAGCCTCTTGGACTAATTTTCTTGTTTTTTCATCTATTTTGCAAGGACATCCAGTTCTTGGAAATGTCACTGTTATGCCATATTTTCACCACTTGTTGATGTCTGTCTTCATTGTGTTCCATGATATATCCAATGTCTTGGAAATTGTTTTGAGCCCTTTTGTCTGATACCTTCTAACAATCAGATCCCTTTAATTCTTTGGAAACTCTATGCCTATTGCTGTAAGAGGCAACTCTGAAAAATCCTAGTCTAACTTCTGAACTTCATGTGGGCTTGATCAGAGTCATTTTAATTGAGGGCAGGCTTGTACTACTATTTACCATCAGTTTGAATACGATTGATTAATTCTGAACACAGCCATATTCCTACTGACAAGCAAGTGCGCACATTTAAGCAACCATGTTATTGTATGTTTTTTATTATTCCTCCCAAACATTTTAGTTTGTTTTTCAATTGAATTGTACACACACACACACACACACACACACACACACACATTATTTATTTGATATATTTATCTGATATATTTTTTTTGCATCTAAAAACCTGGCATTTTAACAGGCATGCATAGCCTTTTTATAACTAATGTATACAACAAGGTCTAGGCACAGGTAGTCCTTGACTTACAACCATTCATTTAGTGACCACTCAGTGTTCAATGAAAAAAGTGACTTATGGCTTGTCCTCACGCTTACGACCATTACAGCATCTTCATAGGAACATGATGAAATTTAGGTGCTTGGCAACTGATGTGTATAATTGCAGAATCCATGTGGTCACCATTTGTGACCTTCCCAATCCAACAAGAAAACTGAATGGCAGGGGGCGTGGGGAGAAAGAAGCTGGATTCACTTAACCATGGCAAAAAAAGGTAAAATTAACAACTGCCTTGCTCAGCAATGGAAATTGTAGTCTCAGTTGTGGTTGTAAGTTGAGTATTACCTACATGCTTCAAAACTGATTCAGAGGAAGTGCTTGAATGCTTTTACAAGCATTTCTCAACCTCTTGGTTGTGAATTAAAGTAGCCGCATTCTTTTTCAAGTTTCCATGGAAGGCTGCTTTAAGGGGTTAACTTTTTAAAGCATGCCAGATCTGGAGCACTTCTTCCAGATAATTTTCAGAACCTGCATAGAACTAATAATATGAACTGAGTTGGATATTTATGGGCCTCTGTGTTTACTCACTCATTATATTTCCTTCTCAAATTCTGCTTTCCAACCCTCTAGGTTAATTTGGTAAGGCTGTTATAAATTTAAACTTTTACACAAACTAAGAACTATGAGGGAGCAGAGCAAGGGAGTTCCAACTCATAAGATTGAAGAATGATAACTTTGTTTTATAATCTGTTTTTCTTTATGAGCACAAAAGCTTTCTTTTTCTACTTGTTTTCTTTTGGGCTCTGCCGCCAATAGTGAAGTGGTCGGGAGGGGAAAAATATGTACCTATACCACCTAGATTGCATAGTACATTAAATATCTCACATATTCACACAGACAGACACACACACACAAAACCAAGATAGATTGCATAGTACATTAAATATCTCACGTATTCACACAGAGACAGACACAGACACATGCACAAAACCGAGATTGTGAAGAGAAGGGGTGTATCAAAAAGTTAGTTTCAATAGCAAGTGAATCTTAGGGGAATGCAGAAAAGTTAGCGATTTAGAGAAAAAAGTGTTTTCTTCTGGCATGTTGGATATATGTTTTAGTAACTGAATGATTCCTAATATATAATGCTCAGGTGAAAGAAACACAACATGGGTATATTTTGGAATTTGAAAGACAGTTTGGTTTAGTGGTAAACTGCCTTAAAACCCAAAGACTGTGAGTTCTAGTCCCACTTTAGCCATGAAATCTTACTGCCATTGTCATTTATAACAACAAAGTACCATGCACTTTGGGCCAGTCAGCAGGAGACTCTGAGTTCTAATCCCACTTTAGGCACAAAAGCTGGCTGGATGACTTTGGGCCAGTCGCTCCCTCTCAGCTCACAATGTCAGGCTCATGTGACAAGCCAGTTGCTCAATTTCTGTTGCAATCAATAGATGAACAAAAAGATGAACTTTTAATTGATCTACCAAAACGTGGACCCTGCACTTGCTGGGAAGAAAAAACAAAAGGTTAGGATCTCTTTCCACATAATTTACCTGTTTTAAAAACAAATCTTCTGTGCATTTGCACTTTGGGTTGTTACTGTGTGCATACTTTATTATCATATGTTTTAATAATGACATTAATAAAAAAAAATCTACAGTACCAGAGGGGGAAAATAGCCTAAATATACTATAATTATTAACATATAATAAACATGACTCTCCCAAAAGTATTTTTAGAGGCTTATTGTTGTAGGTCTATAATAAATCATTTAATATTTCTGTATTTCTTTTATTGTTTTATGAGTATCATAATATTAAGGCTTGAGAAAGATTCTATAAGATGGGCAAAGTAAAGATCAATATATTTGCTTAATGTGGACAGTAAAATATTGCCTGCAACATTAGCCAGGAGGTTACAAAAGATTGTATTATCTATAATTCATCCATATTAATCTAGATTTATAAAAAATAAAACAAGTATATGACAATATTTATGTGATGATTAATAGCATGGATATTACAGCAAATAAATTGGAATTGGCTGTTAATCTAGTTACATACTGAAAAGGCCTTTGATATGATTCAAATTAAATGTATAATGTATTCTAGTAAAGTTGGGCTTTTCACTCTCTTTTGTTCATTGTACAGTACTACAATTTAGTATCTCCACCTAGTGGCTATATTTATTAAAAACATATTTGTTTTTCAACCTATCAAGTTATATCATGGCACCCAACAAGGATATCTTATTTCCCCCTTACCTTCAATTTGGTTCTCACACCCTTAGTTTGTACCATTAGATTGTCTCAAGATATTGTGCAGTGGCACTCAGCACTGAATATAAATTGTTCTTATATAAACTATTAAAGTTATGGCTAACATCATAACCAAAAAGGATTGAAACTCATAACAGCAATACAGTTTATACTCTGATTATACCATTAGCTAGAACAAGTCTTATTTGTTGTTTTTGGTACATACTCTACCTCTAGATACTATATAGGATTAGGATTGTCAATTTTCTTAGATCCTTTAAAATACTTGGGTTTATAGGCATTTGATAAAGTAGATCACAACCTACTACATGATAAGATAGAAAAATGTGGGTTAGACAGCATCACCACCAGATGGATTCGTAACTGGCTGACCGGCCGTATCTAGCGTGTGGCCCTCAATGGAACCACATCTACATGAAGGGAAGTGTGTAGTGGGGTGCCCCAGGGCACTGTTCTGGGCCCAGTGCTCTTCAACATCTTCATGAACGATTTGGATGAGGGGATAGATGGGGAACTCATCAAATTTGCAGACAATATCAAGCTGGCAGGAATAGCCAACACTCCAGAAGACAGGCTTAAGATACAGGACAGGACAGGACAGACTTGAACACTGGGCACTATCTAACAAAATGAAATTCAATGGTGAAAAAAGTAAGGTCCTACATTTAGACAAGAAAAACCAAATATGCAGGTATAGTAGGGGGTACCTTGCTCAATAGTAATAATTGTGAGAGGGATCTCGGAGTCCTAGTGGACAATCACTTAAATATGATCCAGCAGTGTGCTGCAGCTGCCCAAAAAGCCAACACAGTGCTAGGCTACATTAACAGAGGGATAGAATCAAGATCACGTGAAGTATTAATACTACTTTACAATATCCTGGTAAAGCCACACTTGGAATACTGCATCCAGTTTTGGTCACCATGATGTAAAAAAGATGTTGAGACTCTAGAAAGAGTACAGAGAAGAGCAACAAAGATGATTAGGGGACTGGAGGCTAAAACATATAAGGAACGACTGCTGGAATTGGGTATGTCTAGTTTAATGAAGAGAAGGATGAGGGTGGACATGATAGCAGTATTCCAATATTTCAGGGGCTGCCAGAAAGAAGAAGGAGTCAAGCTATTCTCCAAAGCGCCTGAAGGCAGGAGAAGAAGCAACGGATGGAAACTAATTAAGGAGAAAAGCAACCTAGAACTAAGGAGAAACTTCCTGATAGTAAGAACAATTAACCAGTAGAACAACCTGCCTCCAGGTGAATGCCCCAACACTGGAAGTTTTTAAAAAGAGACTGGAAAGCCATTTGTCCGAAATAGAATAGGGTTTCCTGCCTGAGCAGGGGATTGGACTAGATGACCTCCAAGGTTTCTTCCAACATCATCATCATCATCATCATCATCATTATTATATTTTGTTCAAAATATGTCACCATATATGTCTGAATGTATACCTGTAATTTCATTAGATATTAGAAAGTTAACATCATTAATGTTATGATCAATCTTTATCAGATTTATGTTAACATCTATATATTTTGGAATAAGATACATTTTGGAATGAGACTTTTGGAAGGTAAGTGTGTAAAGTTCTGAACTTCTGCCAGGCTTTAAGACCAAGGTATATTTAAAATGGTTCTTCATTTTCAACTTTGAAAAGTGCCAGGCATATAGTCATACAAATTAGAAAATAGCAGGGTAGATTTTTAATTTGAATATTTGAGCCAAACAAATCAATGCATTTGGAACAGTTCATTTCTAATGGTTATAAAAACATTTTAGAGATTGCACAGTATATTGAATATGACTCACTACAATATTTATTTAGTGATGTATACAGTTGAAACTTATAGTATGGGCCAGATAGTTTAGCAGCCTCTGAGGTAGTTGTAATTTTGCACAAGAATCAACAATTCAATTTTATGGGAAAACTAGAAAATGAAAGATTTTACTAGTTATATACTTAAATTATGGAGTGAAGACCTGGAATATCTAATTCAGGAGAATCAGTAGATCTGTCTGTAAAGAAATGTGAATTTAAAAATGTAGTTAATTCATTGAAATATTAGTTAAACAAAAAGCGATGTACTTCAGGTTTTATAATGTTGGCATTGGAAGAAATTTGAATGTTCTTGAGCTCATATGATTTGGTCCTGTCCAGCTGTAGCTGTGCTTTAATTTGAAATTGCTGCATATGCCAATAGAATTTAGAGATTTTAATACAATATTGAAATATATTCTTAAACTACGTGAATAGTTATGGTTTGCCAAGTTGGCTGGTAGTTGGAAAGAAATGTATGATCCTGATTGTAGAGGGAATGGGTCCATGATATGAGCATGTTACCTGTTTTTGAGAAGTATCTTTTTTAAAAATGATAAAATACGTCTCTACATGGTATACATTTAATGATAAAGACAAGATTTTATATTGTTATCTGTAGTCAGTATATGGATTTTATTTCAGTTAGTTTTTTTCCTTCTTTCAGTTTTTGCTGCTATGTGCACACTTACCAGGAAGCCACAGCTAAATTTTGTTATCCAAAAAGTGAACTCATATGATCGAGGAATTTTATCATATTCATGCTTAAATTTTGTGTTTAAAACAGCATTTTACAGGAATAATAAAAGGCAACAATTGTTAATAATTCTTTACATGGTAGTAATTCTTTTAATCAGTAATAATTATTTTCAGGTTAACGTACTGCTATTCATACAAGTCATAGTTGTTTATCATAGGTACAATGCTGTTTCCACACAGAAAGACAAATGTGGTAAACTGTATTACCAGGAAATTGTGGCTTTACAGTAGTTGTTTCTTTTTGAACTGCTCTCTGAACATTCCTGAATTCATATCCTCGAAGATTAGGTCTCCTACAACCTTAGTTAACCTGACAACTTCAAAAGGTTCACCTGAATTTTTTTTAAAAAAAAACAACAGCTATTATATCCAACCAAATCTTTGTCAAACATGCTCTGCTATTGGCTCCAAGCATAACTGGTTTGTGATTAATTGTTGAAGAATGTGTTAGTTGCTTACTTGCTCCAATCTAACAATGCCCTTGGCTTCATACCACTTGTTCTATCTATGTCAAAGTTTACAAATGGATTCATTTGGTTAGAGCAGGGGTGGGCCACCTTGGCTCTTTTATGACTTGTGGACTTCAACTCCCAGAATTCCTGAGCCAGCATGGCTCAGCTTGGAAACCTCTCCCTTCCCGTCAGCATGGCTGGCTCAAGAATTCTGGGAGTTGAAGTCCACGAGTCATAAAAGAGCCAAGGTGGCTTATCCCTGGTTAGAGGAAGAAAACAATTTCAGCAATATTGAACTGTAAGTAAAGTTCAAGGAGGGGAAGGCATTCTTTTCTCTGGCTTGACTGTTTTGCCTAGAGAAATATTACAACCTTTATTTTTTCATGCCCATAATTAATTTTGAACTGGCATTCCTAACTAAGCTCATCCTTTTGATGCTGCATGTTTACTAAAGTCTTGCTGCTCCTCGGTTTCAATCATCCATATTGGGCTCCTGTCAGTCTCTATCATTATCAAACTTCTTTGTTTTTATAGATATTTTATTGGTTTTTAACTATAACAATCTCCAGTGCCTGGTGTACAGTGTGTTGTCTTGGTTTATATTTTAACAAGAAAATAAAAAGGACAGTAATAATTAATTAACAGTCAGTAATGATTAAATTTGATAATTCCATAGTTAATATATTAATTAATAATACATTTCTTTGATCTTCCCTTCTCCCATTTGTATTTTCCTTCTTCAACCTTAGCCAAAATATAATTCTTAATATTTTCAATATATAAATGATTAGGTATAGGCATTTTTTATATTTATACAAATAATCTCTATATATAACATTTTTTCAGCTTATATTATTCTCATAACAATAATCTCATTAGTTCAGCATATATCCTATTTTTATAATTTTTGTTAGCTTAGATTCCCTTACATTCAATCCAATTCTAATCAGTCCTAATTTCTTCATATTAGTCATCTCACTGTCTAAATTTTCCCATTTAAATACATCACCCCAATATTTTATGTCATGCATTATAAAAATACTGTACCTTTTTATCTGTCTTATAGTATCTGGATATAACATTTTTAATTAGTTTATATTTTACTTATATATTAATAAAAGGTTGATAATTCCATCAGAAATTTTTAGGGTATGATCTTTACAGTTTTTTAATTCCTAGATTTGTCCAGACTGAAATATTTTAAATCAAATTTTAGTATATTTCTTTCTACCTTTTATGTTCATTCACCGCTTCCGTCTGTAAGGGAATGGGGATATAGTCCCATCCCTTCACTTCTGGAGGTTTTCTTGCTTTGGGGATCTTTTCAAGGATTTAAATAGTAGATAGAAGAAAGAAGATCAGTACTTTCACCAATTCCAAGCACGCTGTTCACCGATTTTTAGGTTCGTGCTCTGGGACTTCGGCTGCAAGCAGCTTGGGCTAGACGCTGATCTCACACTAGCCTTTCTGCTGTTGGGTTCGGAGGGCTTTTCCCAGATCATACGAAGCAATTGCCGTCGCTTCGTGATAAACGGGGCACCCCTCCTTCACAGTCACCTCTCTGGGGCAACTTCGGACCCAGCCCCCAAGCAGGAAGAAACTAGCCATAGGGAGCGGAGGTCCGTTCTCATGTGGCCATGCGCTGCATGCGCAAAAACCAGAAGTCCATTATCAAACTTCTGATGCCTAACTACAGCCCAGGGATCAGTGACGGCAAGTTCAGTTAAGTTTTCTTTCATAGCGGGTTTTGCACAGCTACATTGGAATGATAAAAATATAACTCCAACTATTCAGCGGTTTACAGAATTTACATTATTTGCAACATTAACACTTTGCTTGTTGACACATGGTTATAATGAAATATAAGATTCATAAGAAAAAATTACGTAGAATGTATTATAAATTTGATTATGTGTTATTTTCTGTTTGCTTTTTTTAACTTTTTAAAAATATTCCTTGTAACTTTAGTATATTTCTTTTTTTAAAAAAATCTTTTTTTAATGTTAGATATAATTCTCTATTGTTAGAGGGTATTTTCCCTCTTCTGGTTCTTCAGATCTTTGCAGTGAAATATGGCAACCCTAACCCATGCTTGGCTCCTGAAAGGGATGCTGTTTAGGAATATGGGAAGAAACATTTTCAGGTTTCAGATTACACACACACAGATTACACACATTCACTTTTAAAGGATCACTGTGGTAGAATCAAGTACTTTAACAGGTCTCCCAATTCAATCCCTGACTCTTTCAACGAAAGGAATTTTAATACTTGGAAACTTTGAGGATCCACTATCACATTGTAGACTTTAGAAAGAGCCGGCATAGACATACTCCACTCAGTACCAAGGATGCAGCTGTAGAGGTGGTCAACAGTATTAAGTATCTGGGGGTGCAGATAACTAACAATCTGAATTGGTCTCTCCACACCTCATCCTTAGTGAAGCGTGCAAACCAGCGTCTGCATTTCCTGCATCGGATGAGGAGAGCACATCTTTCTCCTTCTGTCCTGCCCACTTTTTACATAGGCACGATTGAGAGCGTTTTAACAAACTGCATCACTGTCTGGTTTGGTGGCAGAAGAATATCAGATAGAAAGTCCATACAGAGATTGATAAAGACAGCCGAGAAGATCATAGAAAGCTCGCTTCCTGGTATTCAGAATGTGCTTATTAGCGCTGTGTGCTTAGAGCTCAAAGCATTGTTAGAGACCCCACACACCCACTTTATGGTCTGTTTCTCTTGCTCTCCTCTGGGAGGAGGTTTCGAAGTATTTCTGGCAGGACTACCCGATTCTGTAATAGCTTTGTTCCCTATGCCATCCCTCTGGTAAACTCGCAAGATTTGTTTTTCTTGCCATGTATACATAATCTGAACTTGTTGTTTCTCTGGTGTCATATAATATATGTGGGTGTGTGCATAATTTTGTATTTATTTTTGTCATATTTATGTAATGTATATTGGAGGTGGTGATCCTTTGAGAGCTGCATGAAACGAAACTTCATTTTAATGTCTGCCAATTAGTGTACATTCAAAGTGACAGTAAAGTTATTATACTAGTCTATTGTTCTATTCTACTAATTAGATGGTGTTGGCAACAGCAATAGCACTTAGACTTATATATTGCTTCATAGTGCTCTAGAGTACTCTCTAAGCCAGCGTTCCCCAACCTTTCTAGGTTGATGACCTGGCTTGGGAGGGGGAGAGGGTATGGTTTTGTGTGAGGGGAAGGCACCCACCAATCATATGAGCGGTGCTCTGACCATCGATTCCTGCTGCTTGTGCGTGCATGCTTACCCGCCATTTGCATGGCCCAGTTCTGAACTGGCCACAGCCCAGTAGTGGGCTAAGGCCTAGGATTTGGGGACCCCTGTTCTAAGCAGTTTACAAATGTCAACAATCTTGGTTCTCAGGTTACCAACCTTAGAAAGATAGAAGGCTGAGTCAACCTTGAGCCGGTCAGGATTGAACTCCTGGCAGTGGGCAGAATTAGCCTACAATACTGCATTCTAATCACGGCTTCTCAGTGATCAATGCAACTGATTTATAGAAGGCAACTTTATTTGGCAAGCATGAAAACTCATTGTGTGGAACACCATCAAATAACTGATAGTTGTTGACTCATATTTTATAGAAAGCAACTTTATTTGGCAGGCATGAAAACTCATTGTGTGGAACACCATCAAATAACTGGTTGTTTTTGACTCATAAGTCATAGATACTTAGCGATATCTAATGATTTTCTTTTTGTGTGTGCAGGATCCAAACTACTGGATACAGGTCCATCGTCTAGAACACAGTGATGGTGGAATCCTAGACAGCGATGACATTCTTCGTGATGTGGCTGATGATAAAGACAGAGTGAGTATTAATATTTCAAAGAAGACTATTTCTTGTTTGTGAGCACTGAGAAATTATTGATGTTTTACCTGAAAAGAAGGTAACATTGAATTTAAAACAGTCCAACTAAATAGAAACTGGGTTTACTAGCTTACTGTATTTTCAGCAAATCTATCATGCTACTCTCACTTTACAAATTACTTGAAGAATGTCTTTTTTCAGATAAAGAAATGGAAAAAAGAACAATGTAGCATTTAAAACAAATAACCTGGAATTGGCAAAGAGATTAGTTGCTAAGTAATATTTTTTATGATGATACTTATTCTAATTAAAGTTATAAATAATTTGAAGGAACAAAATGAATTAACAATGTGAGACAAACATTTAGAAGTTTACTCTTCAAATTCTCAAGAGAGAACTATAAAAATGTTTCTTTGGAAATGCATACTTGGTTAAATTTTTAGGATGCCTCTAAAACTATTTTATTTCACTGCATTGTATGATAAATATTTCTACAGCTACATTAAATATTCAGCTTCAAGTATACATTATCTTGGTAGAATGGAAAGTCTTGATGAAACATTATTTTCATTGTATTTCACGTGTATTTTTGACATAGCGTATTTAATTTGAAGATTGTAGCTTGAAGCATTCTGACTATTAAAAAGTAACCATTGTCATGTAAAAGATTATTCAAGAAATTAGCTTATTAAATTACACAAATGTATAAAAATGTCCATGATATTAGATGTTTTAAGATAATATTAAGCAATGTTATTATTATTTGTTAAATTTATTTGCCCCTCTATGGGACTACTCTAGACAGCTTATAACAATAAAAAGAAATAAATGAAGAAAGTAAACAGAAGTAAAATAATAGAACAATGAACACAAGAATAAACAATGAAAAAGAACCCAAGGAGAATGCATCCAAAAAGATGGATAGGTGGAGAATAGAGAGCAGGGGGGGGGGGAGAGACATAGAGTCTGCCATCAATCCTGCAGCCACTTCCAGCATGGAATTCCCCCATCTGGTCCCCAGACCAACCAGCAGAGGCAGATCTTCAGGCTCTTGTGGAAGGACAGGAGGGTGGTGCCAGAACTTAGCCTAGACAGTAGGTTGTTTCAAAGGGTGGGTGCTGCAGCAAAAAAGGTTCTTCTTCTGGATCCTGATAGTCAGAATTCTTTGACTGGCGGGATCCATTGTAGGCCCTCTCAGCCAGCAGGAGTAGGAAAGTCTTGTTCTAGTGCAGGGGTCTTCAAACTTGGCCCTTTTATGACTTGTGGACTTCAACTCCCAGAATTCCTCAGCCAGAATGCCTGGCTGAGGAATTCTTGGAGTTGAAGTCCACAAGTCATAAAAGGGCCAAGTTTGAAGACCCCTGTTCTAGTGGCTTATCAGGTGGACTTATGCTATTAAGGGCTTTAAAGGTCATAACCAACTCCTTGAACTGCATTTGAAAACAACCAGTAACCAATGAAGCAAAAGTATAATGTGGACCATCCTAGGAACCCCCAAAAGTGCTCCTGCTGCTGTGCTTTGCACCAGCTGAAGCTTCCAAATGGTTAGCCCATTTGAGCACATTACAATAGTCCAGATGAGAGATGACCAAATCTTGAGTAACTGAGCGCAGGGAGGTCATGATCCAGAAAAAGTTGCAACTGTGCACAAACCAGAGTTGTGCAAAAGCTCTCCTAGTTATGCCCACCTCTTGCTTTTTGAGCAGGAGACGAAAGTCCAGGAGAACCCTTAAATTGTGAATTGGGTTTGAATGGGATAGCATAGTGCAATCCCATTCAGAACTAAGGATGACAAACATTTGGATCCTGAGGCTCCATGCACCCAAAGCCACTCAGTCTTGCCAGGGTTTAGTCAAAGTCTGTGGTCCCTTATTCAAATCTCTACAGCCTCCAGGCATAGTGAAAAGGTAGATACAGCCTTGCTTGGGTCACCACCATGTGTAGGATATCTAGGACAAGAGTCTTCTCTTAAGATTTCTTTTCATAAAGAAGCTTTGTTGACTTGATATTTTTCAGAAACATTAAATTTCATGCCAATTGGGAATTCTGATAGTTGACATTCTGGAATCTGGTAACATCAGATTAGGAAATACTAATATAAAGCTTCTCTGAAATTGTTTTACTTTTCAGCACAATATGTTCCTGCCCAGTAAGTAATATTCTTGGGTTGCTTCTTTTAAGGAATGATGGAAGTTATACCTTCTAAGGAAGACTGAGAAAAAATAAGTTTGGTTATGAGAAACCATCATGTTCCTGTCATCCCTTACTTTCCCCTGATGTAGCAGTTGAGAAAATAAATGCTGGGAGTAGATTTGGATGCTGGGATTAATGCAGTAACATGATAGCAGTGCTCCAATATCTCAGGGCTTGCCACAAAGAAGAAGGAGTCAAGATATTCTCCAAAGCACCAGAAGGCAGGACAAGAAGCAATGGATGGAAACTAATAAAAAAGAGAAGCAACCTAGAACTAAGGAGAAATTTTCTGACAGTTAGAACAATTAATCAGTGGTACAATCTGCCTCCAGAAGCTGTGAATGCTCCAACACTGGAAATCTTTAAGAAGAGACTGGACAGCAATTTGTCCAAAATGGTATAGGGTTTCCTGCCTGAGCAGGGGGTTGGACAGTGGTGGCGAACCTATGGCATGCGTGCCAGAGGCGGCACTCAGAGTCCTCTCTGTTGGCACGCGTGCCATGCCCTGGAGATGGCAAGGGACTGGCACCTGCCACCCTGGCCCCACCACCACGGCCACGCCCACCTGGCACCCGGTGATAAATAAGTGGGTTTTGGGTTGCAGTTTGGGCACTGGGTCTCTAAAAGGTTCACCATCACTGGTATAGGGTTTCTTGCCTGAGCAGGGGGTTGGACTAGCCGACCTCCAAGGCCCCTTCCAACTCTGTCTATTCTATTCTATTCTATTCTATTCTATTCTATTCTATACTCTATACTCTATACTCTATACTCTATACTCTATACTCTATACTCTATACTCTATACTCTATACTCTATACTCTATACTCTATATTCTACATTCTATTCCATTCATTTTTGAATGCGTCAGCAGCATTTATATTAGTAGTGCAGAAGCCTGCCAGATAATTGGGGCTCTCCATTTCTTTCCTTCTGTTAAACTTTGTTTCCTTTCTTCTGAAGGAAAAGCTCTATCACAGAATCCTGGGTTGTTAGTCAGATGTGCAAGGCGTACAGTTAATATTTATAGTGATTGCCACCAGATAGCAATGAACTAGAAATTCAGGTTGGTTTCTTCTTTCCTCAGACTGTCATGTTTGCCAGCTGCATAACTTTCTACGCCCACTTGCTTCTAATATCTTGGTCATTCGCCTGTCATGAATGCTTTTAATTGTACTTTGTAATACTTTAAGAATCTTCAATTGATTTGGACTTGTATATTTGGACTTGTATATGCTTGGCTATCTCTCAAGCAAGGTACTTTTTTACAAATTGGCTTAAGCAGTTGCCCCCCCCTCAACCTTTCTGGCTCTGTGGACTGGTGGTGGTTGTAGAGGGGAAGGGGATGGTTTTGTGTGCACACCCACTGCTTGCATGGCCCAGTTCCCAACAGGATGGCAGAAATATTCTTCTAGATATATTGACTAAGGTTTATGACAGTTGTAGTCAATTTATTTGGTTGCAGGAGGCCACTGTAAAGCCTATTGCATATACATGTTGTAATTCCAGGCATTAAAATATTTGTTTTTTTTCTTTTCCTCCCCACAAATGAAATCCCACCTGAATGTTCAGATCAGGATAGTTTTGCCATAAATCTTCTTGTTCAGAGAACAGTGAAGAACTTTCTGAGCTTTTGAATCACAGCACTTTGGAATCTGTTGGGTAATAACAGCTTGTGTAGAAATATGAGAAAACAGAATTGAATGGAAACATACCTGCTAGAGTAAACTTGAAGCTTCCTTTGGGAGAAGATGGGATTTTGAAGCAATGATTGAAAAAGGAACTAGGGAAGTAATTCACCATAAGGTTTTGGATGAAACCAGCCAGATTCTCATTTCTTTGTAATTGAAATAATAGGCTAGTCATAGAGTTCTAGAGTGAGGTAATGGATTTTTCCCCCCACCCAGAGTTTATAACAGATTTCATCTCATAGTTAAGGCTCAGGCTGGAAACCAGGAGACTGTGAGTTCTAATTTCATTCCTAACAATGAAAGCTGGTTAGGTGACCTTTGGCCATTGACTCCCTCCCAATTCAACTCACCTCACAGAGTGGTTGTTGTGGGGAAATAGGAGAAGGAAAGAGTATTAAGAATGTTTTCCACATTGAGTTACTTATAAAATAATAAGGGGGGTAGGAATAAAAATAAATAAATAAATAATAAGCATCAGATTTCATTGCATGGATGGTGGAAAGTATCATGGTTATAGCTCCTAAAATACTCTTTATCTTTTGAAGTTTTGTTCGCACCAGTTTGAACATTTGAGGTAAGTTAGACTCCTGGACTGCCTTACTCATCAAATTCAGATATATTCCCATTGTCATTTTTGGGGGGGGAAAACCACAGTTCTAAAAGACTATAGCATTCCTAATAATATAATATTCCTAATAATAATAAGTTTTTGAATTATTGTTTATTAAAGATGTTATTTTAAAAAAGCAGAAAATGCTTTCATTTTCTTATTTACAAGTTAAGAATTGCACAGCGTAACTTGTAACTTGTCTTGTTGCACAGACAAGTTGCACACGTCATGTTTAAAGAAGCAGGAATAAATGGTTATTAAAGCAACAGGGGCTAAACTGAGTGTTTAAGAGAGGTTGAGTCTGTGTTGAGTGGAATCAGGTCTCAGAATGGCCAAGGTTAGGACAGCTTGTCTGGTGAGATTTGGGGAAGAGTGTGGCGAGTTCTTTGTGTTCTTTTAAAAAATAAAGTTAAAGTCTATAGCCTAAAGTTATGCATGCCAAATGGCACTAGGTTATAATACCATTTGGTATATTTCCTCCCTGTAAGTTACATATGTTGGTGGCATTGAAATAAACCAACTGACATTTATTTATTTATTTATATTTAAATTTATATGCCGCCCTTCTCCCCATGGGACTACTGATAGAGACTCTCAGCAATTGTGCCTTGAAGGTGCTCTGTGGATCTGGTGCCTTTCAGAGTCCACAGATTGTCCACCCAACATTGCCAACCCCTTGCACCAAACACTGGCAGAATGATCTGTCCTGAGACCTTAGACCAGGGATAGGCAACCTTGGCTCTTTTATGACTTGTGGACTTCAAATCCCAGAATTCCTGAGCCAGCCATGCTGGCTCAGGAATTCTGACTCATAAAAGAGTCAAGGTTGCCTACCCCTGCCTTAGACCATGATAAGCTGATGAATTACAAATAATGGAGAACTTCTATTTAGACATTCAAAGAACTGAAGGTCATATTTATTCTAGAGTAAAGGTGATATTTAGCCAAGGGTCACAGCAGGCAGGCCAATGCCATGGTGATATGAGCCAAATAAAGGTGAGAAAGATTCCTGGGGAAACTTGTTCTTTTAGTCAGGAGGGATTGTTTGTGCCCTTGTTTTTGAAGTTTTCCACCCCAGTTTGCTTCCTCTTCAGAAAGACCTGAAAGGCTTTCTAAGTAGATTGAATAGAATGAATTTAGAAACCTTTCAGTATTTAGGAGTCCTGAATGGCCTTCAATACTGCATATCTAGATGAAAATCTGAACAGCCTTAAGACTTTTTAAACTGAATGAAAATAAATAATATTTTTTTTCTCATGCCTTGTATGCCTGGAGTGGACTGGCTGACATGATTTGTAGCCATATATAAAATAAATCATTTGGTAGTGTCTTGTTGGCACCAGTTTATCTATGCTTGTTTCATAAGAGTTATTAGTAGGAAGACAGGTTGATCAATATTATTCTTCTCTGCTTTAAAATCTGTCACAGCTTAGCTGGAATATGGGGAATTGAAGTCCATGCGTCTTAAAGTTGCTGAGGTTGAAAAACTCTGCCCTGCAGGAATGGTTGTTAACTGCTTTTGACATCCTGTGTTTGGTAGCTGAGAAGCTTATGTTTTTCATTGTTCCTATCATTTCTTAATATTCAGCCAACATTTTTTCTCCCTGCATAACATGTCGTCTTTTTATGTTTTCTTGGAAGTTGAGATGGCACTCAAAGCAGTATAAGGCAGACTGGTAACATTGTTTAGATCAGACATCTTTGCAAGTGTCATTACTCTTTATTTATCTTCCTCAGGCCATCTTGCCTTACCTATTGAAGAGGAAATTATGGGCATGTCATTTTACCTGCCTGACCTTGGAAAAGAGGAGCCAGCTGAATTTGTGTTTTGAGGAAATGGCAGTGAAAACAAAAGGTTCATTTTCATAGTGACTGCTGAATATTGCTCATGAAACATTCATGGAGTAGAGCTGTGTTAAGTGATCAAATTGCCATCTGAAATTTCCAGTGAGATTACAATTGCTTCATGTGCAAAATCCATTTTAGAACTCAGCAAGAGATCCTTACCCTTTAATTAACATCTGCCTGTCACTCCCTGGCTACAAAAATGTAGGGTTTAAGTAGCCCACTTTTGGATGGCTGGAGGGACAATTGATTGAAGATAGTCTGTGAAGTGGTGGAAGATGACCTGATTGGGAACATTTTATGCTTCTGTAGTTCAATTTTTTTTTAAAAGAAAATATTCTTCAACTTTTAGCTGAATTGTTGAATTGAATCGGTGACCAGTAATTGAGGTGAGGAAGGATACTTGACCCCTCTATTTTCATATGAATCATATTGATACCACATGTAGTAGATATTCATTTGACAAGTTTTTCATTTTAAATGAGAAGTTGCTTGTAAAAGGTATCTGGGCTATATCTCAATCAGGGGAACATCTGTATTCATATCCAGATGACATGTTGTCATGGTCAATTTTTCATCAGCTTTTCTTACTTGTAAAACTGATGAAATGTTGTACTTGCTTAAATGCAAACAGCTTTATTGCTGCACTAAATTCTTTGAGCCAAAAGAACAAGGTGGACACTCTTTCAAATAAAGATACTCTTTCAAATAAACCTCAAGTTGGCAATAAAATACTTTTAAAATATTCATTAATACTGTGATAAAAATTGAATCCCAGTAAACAGTTAAAATCAGTCTACATTCATAAAGGCTTCCAATAATCGGAATCAATGCTTGGAAACCACACATAAATGGCTTCTCTTGATCATACATTGTCTTTTCACTTGTAAAGTCAAATACTTTGGGGTAGAGGTCTTTTAATTTTCATGTTTATTCTACAAAGAGCAACTATATCATGGGATTGTCTCATCAGGATCATAATAGTTTAAAGACCAGCTGGCTTTCATGCTGAAGGTGAGACAACAATCCCGTCTCCTGATTTCTAGCCTGGTGCTCTAGCCACTAGACCCAACTGGCTTCCTTTATAACGTTCCTGTTGTTAGTCCTACTTCATGCAGGCAGTCCATTGGCCCCTTTCTGATTTTATTTTTTTAAAGTTCTTATGAAGTAGGACTAACAACATCTCTGCTCTTGACATAGGGCAGATGTTGATCATATGCAGATAAATTAACTCTTTGAGCTGACTATATTTTGCATATAAATATATAGAAGAGAAATATATATCTGGAAAAGTCAACAAATATGTTTATAATTCGTACATTCTAGGACAATCCACCCACCCACCCACCCATCCATCCATCCATCCATCCATCCTTCCATCCATTTAGTGACAGTTTAAAGTGGGAATGGCACTGAACAAAGTGACTTATGAACATTACAGAATCCTCACGGTCCCATGATTAAAATTTGGGCACTTGGCAACCAGCATGTATTTGCAACAGTTGCAGCATTCCAGAGTCATGTGATCACCATTAGTGGCCTTCTCAGCAGGTGTCCAACAAGCAACGTCAATGGGGGAAGATGGATTTGCTTAAGGAGCACATGATTTATTTAACTGAGTGGTTTGCCTACCAACCATGAGATAAAGAAGTCATAAAATTGGATGCAATTCATTTGACAACTGCTTTGCTTTGCCATGGAAATTCTGATTCTAATTGTGGTAATAAGTTAAGGACTATCTGTAGTATATTCCAGGCCTGATTATAGGGCAGGGTCTTTACTGGCTCCCTATCCAAGTCAGAACTCAATTTTGTTAGTGCTTGTTGTTAAATTTCAAAGCCCAGTCTTGCTGGTGCAACAGACATTGCTTGGCACATTGCTTCTCAGCTTGCCAACGGACTTGGAAGGAGAGGAGAAGTTTGGAATGCAGACTTCAAAGATTAAGAAAGCAAACCATGGGAACCAAGGTCAGTGGCCAGGTTTCTGGCTAGACCCAGAGATACTCTCTCATAACAATATTTTCCAACTTGATTGGGCAATGTGACCTGACCCAGAGGGAGGAGGAAGAAATCAATGCTTTTTCTATATGGGTTTGGGAGAAGTCCTGCCAGAGCTGGTTTTACTTTCATATATGCCGAAATGGTATACTCAATAAAGCTTTGTTTTAAGAGCCTGGAAAGTCTCAAAGGCAGTGCTTTTTTTCTTAAAAAAAAAAAAAGGTGCCGGAACTCACACACGTCATACAACCCACCTTGCCTACCCTACAAGGTTCCATCCCAAGAACTCCGTTCTGGGTGTTCTATGAGAAAAAAAGCCCTGCTCAAAGGTGTTTGCTTCGTTGGGTTGTCAGTCAGAACCTTGACACTTGTGGTAGCCCGTCCCCCAATAAAACTCCCTTCCTACTTTGTTTCTGTATTATTTCCCCTAGTAAAGTTGTTCACTCTTATGTAGGACTTTTGTTATAAGTTCCAGGCTCTATGAAAATTTGATAGTCTTTAAAAGGGTTTAAAGACCTTTCTCTTTGATTGGTGGATTAGTGTAGCACCTGATAAGTTCATCTGACCATCATTAAACTTGACAGTTCTTATGCTAATGCCTCTATTATTTTAATTATGGATATCTGTGTGCTTGGCCCAAATCTGGAACATTGCTTTAAATATTTGTGGTGGTTATATTTTGTTGTGTAAAGACTTGTTTTTTAAATTGTGTACTCATAGTTTTGGATGCTGTAATTGCGGGGGTCTTCTGATTTATTAGCTCTAGTTTAAATGTAAAATGCTTTAAATAAGACTGGAAACTTAATAATTCATTTTGTTATTTGTGGCTTTTATAGAATTAATGCTGATTTGCTGCAAATCTGCAAATTTAATTATTTAATTGTCATATCACTTGATCTTTTGCAATTGTCCTGACTCTATTTTAGTTGTTGTATAGTTACTTGTTTTAGTTGTTCTGCAATTCCTTTGCTGTGCAGATTATGTTTCACATACAAACTAGTTTTGATTTTCTTATTTTTCACGTTTCTCTGCCTGAAATTGCTCAAATGTATGGGAATCTTTTTGTTTTCAACTCCAGTTGCCTTTTCCAGTTAGAGTTTCTTTTTTGGGTAAGTTCATATCTTCTTCATGTTTTAAGACTTTAATTCTTCAGTGGCTACATAGGTTTCATCAATGTTGCAGTTGGAACCATTTTAACAGCTTCATTGCTTTGGCCAAAATATTCTTGTTAAATTTATTAACTTTTGGAAAACATACATTTTCAGCTTCTTTTTTTATAATATATTTTATTAATTTTTTAACATTGTCACCTTAATATTTGGTAAACAGTGTGTTGTCTGGGTTTACATTTAAAAAGCATTCACTAACAGTTGGTTTCTATGATCTATAATCCACATAATAGCTTTATTTGATTTCCTCTTCTTCCCATAATGTTCTCTTTTACCAACCTTAAGTTAATACAATTCTTATTGTTTTGATAGATAACAATTGAATATAATTTTTTTCTAATATTTCCACAAATAATAATCACATCAATATAATATTTCTTTTCTATCTAGTCATTCTGGTTGCCTCATCATAGATCCCATTTACAGTTCTTGTTTACATTTGTTTTTCCCACAATATTCAAGACAGTCTTACTGATTAAGAATTTCTCAAAGTTAATTACATTTAGATATCTGATTCTACTTTTTCTCATGTAAACCATCCCATCACTTTTACCTTGCTTAAGGAATAAACAAGACTAAAAAAACTGAAAAAAGAACAAGAGTAAAGATAGCTTTAGAGTCACAGTTTAGTAGATATTTATAATCCAAAAAGGTTCAAAAAGGTTTCCTGAAGTTTATAATCCTCTCTTTGTCTGCAACACAAATTGTTTTCTTTTTTTGTCACAGCTGTTCTCTATTGTTATAGCTTTGAAGGTCACAAGCACAGATTAGTTTTTTACAGATTTTGCCAAGTCCAATATAAAAGCTATAGCTGTCATAGTCTTTATCCACCACTATATGTCAGCACCAGTTTATTTTTCAAATTATCAAAATAGAAAATTGCCTTTAAAATGAGAATCTTAACCAGTTAACAATTCCAAACTTATCCAAATTTTGGTTTTATATTCATTTCATTTCATTTCTGTATGTTTTGGTCCTCCATAAAAGGTTTAATTCGCCGCTTCCATTAGTAAAAGGGTGGGGCAAAAATTCCCCTCCTTCACGTTCGGAGGTTTTTTGCTTCTTGGGAATTTTTTCCCCAGGAAAGTTAATAAGTAGGATAGAGAAAATTGATGATCTTACCCAGATTCAAATGCGCTGTTTATAATCAGCTTAAAATAGTGCCTTTTGACTTTGGTTGCTCGTAGCTTGGGCTAGACTCTGAAGTTAGACTAGCCTTTCTCCTGTTGGTTTCTGGAAGGCTTTTCCTGGACCGATCATGTCGACTGCCGTTTCTCCGTGGTTCACGGGACTACTTTCTTTGCTGTCTCTTCAGGACGACATCTGGCCCATTTAGGGTTCTCTAACAGGAAGAAATTCAGCAAAAGGGCACGGAGCCCTGAAATCCCTTGGCTGCTGTGCTACTGCGCAAGACCGGAAGTTCCCATTTTCAGATTCTTTTTTTCAGTCCTTTTCACAACAAGTTCTTGATTAAGCAATAGTGCTTGCAGGTTTTTTTAGCAACTCAAGTTTCTTCTTATTGTTCTTCATAACATAAACAGCCTCTTCACTTTTTTGTTGCCAGTCTGCAAATTGGTAGTATCATTATTAGGTCTGAATATATCTGAATTTTGAGTTGCTTGTTTTTTCAATTCCTTTCAGTTCAGTGTTGGTAAAAAAACTTGTGTTTTAAAATTACCCACCTTTGATCCATAAGTCCACTTGCTCCATTAATATCTAAATCCGGACGGACATCTTTCTTTCCAAAGCTGATACATTCGCTTTTGAAATTCACATGTCAGTGGTTTTTATTGGTAGAAATATTCCATAATGTTTTTTTCCCTGTCACCAAATATTTTGCTTTTGATTGCCTTCCAGTAGCTTATAAGCTGCATGCCTACAATTGAGCCCAAAATTTCTTTTGCTAAATGAAACATTTGTTAAGTGAGTTTTGCTCCACTTTACAACTTTTCTTGGCATAGTTATTAAGTGAATCACTGCAGTTGTTAAGTCAGTTAATTTAAGTGGTTAAATGAATCTGGCTTCCTCATTGACTTTGCCTTTCAGAAGGCCGCAAAAGTTGATCACATGACCCCGGGGCACAGCAACGGTCATAAGCATGAACCCCTTGCCAAGCATCTGAATTTTGATCACGTGATCATGGGGATGCTGCAAAGGTCATGTGAAAAACGGTCATAAGTCACTTTTTTCAGTGCTGTTGTAACTTCACATAGCCACTAAATAAACTGTTGTAAGTCAAAGACCACCTGTACAAGGTAAGCTAGCTAGTTTCATCTAGTGCAGTGGTTCTCAACCTTTTTAATGCCGCGACCCCAACCGATCGTAAGTCGAGGACTAAACCGGTCATAAGAGCTCCTGATTTGGCCAGCATTCAGCTCCTGATGGGTTGGCCAGCATTCAGCTCCTGATAGGGACGGGCCCTTGCGGCGCGTACGCACCAAGGCGGGGGACGCGGCCGGCTCCGCATCGACCATTCGCCGTCTCTGCCTCGTCCGGCTGGTGGTCGACCGGGTCGGGTTCCCTCCATTCCGTGGGCGGCCAAAAGGGGGGAAAAATGGCGGACAAAAAAAATGGCGGACAGCCTTGCTTGGCGACCCCCGTGAAATGGTCGATCGACCCCAAATGGGGTCCCGACCCACAGGTTGAGAACCACTGATCTAGTGGTTAAAGTATCAAGCTAGTAAATGGGAAATTATGTGTTGTAGTCCACCTTAACCATGAAAGCCACCGTGGTGACCTAGGCTGGTCTCTCTCCCTCAGCCAAACCCACCTCACAGGCTTGCGGTGAAAATAGAAAGAGGAAAGTATATTGGATATGTTCACTGCCTTGAATGATTTGTAAAAATAATAAAGGTGAGATACCTACCTACCTACGTACCTACCTACCTACCTACATACATACATACATACATACATACATACATATGTGTGTATATAAATGAAACAGAAGAGAAAAGCTCAAAGCTAATGTTCAGGAGACATCTGTTGCCTCTTTATATCTTTTGGAGACAGTGAAAGATGAGGTGCTATTTTATATGATTTAGTTTGTCTAATAAAAATGCTCTTCTAAATAAAACCTTGCTACCCAATGTTGAACCTTAAGCAGGAAGTAAAATTTTGTCTTCAATGCTATGAGGTTTTCTTCTGATTCCCTGGTAACCAGAACTACTTTCTTTCTTGTTTCGTAAGAAAGGAGATTTTGTGTTGCTAATAACAATTGAAAAGTAGAAACTTGCAAAGGCAGGTTTTTTATGTTTTGCACGATTGGCAGATTTTGTGGTGTTTCTTAGGATGCCTCAGTTGTTTATTTGTGTACCACTTGCTTCAACAACTCAGTTGATGTCCATGAAAACAAAGAGAAGTGACTAGTCCAGGGGTAGGCAACCTTGGCTCTTTTATGACTCGTGGACTTTAACTCCCTATGCTGGCTCAGGAATTCTGGGAGTTGAAGTCCACGAGTCATAAAAGAGACAAGGTTGCCTACCCTTGGACTAGACAGTATCTTTTGCTTGCTATCTTAGTCTGTGTTTTCAAATTTATTCATATTTTCTTGTTTTTATTGCATTCTACAAATGTTTGATCTTCTCAGCTGATTTTACTGGACACATAAGGAAAACAGTAATTGTGAATATAGTACTAACAATACACCAATAAAAACAATAACCAAAAAAACCCCTTGTCTATAAAATTGTTATGTTACTTTTTAAAATGTTTTTAATCTTTCTCTTTTTAAATCACACTGTTGAGATCAGCTAATATGATGCTAATAAAGGAGTGAAGCAGATGTAGCATGTAGACTGCCAACATTCTGACAACTAGCCTTCCTGATTCATAAAAAGCACACACATGGTTGCATATACACATTTTGTGTTGATTTTTGTATAGGACATGCTTTCTTGGGAACTTACTGGTTTTGTTTTTAAAGAAATTTCTGTCAGGATTGCAGAAGATGAGGATATGGTGATCTCCACAGGGGAGTTTTTCAGAACATTTTATTTATTTTATTTTTTTCATAAAATTTTATTATTTTTAATTGAACAACAAGTACAAATGATGCATCTACATACACCAGCAAGAAATAAAAATAATCTTACTCAAAACATTTTCGGATACGCTCGGCAGTCCCCGCCCTGCCTCCCTCCTCATCCACTTTCCTCTCCTTCCTCCCCCTAAACTCACAACCTCTCCTCCTTTCTTCTTGCCACCTCCCTACATCCCCTCTGCCTTCTAACCACCTCATCGAGTGCAGATTGGGGTATTAGCCAAGCATATCCTCTTATTAATACAATTCCATTATAAACCTATAATAATTAAATACATCAATTTATAACATTTTAAATCATGTTTTCTGGGCAAATTAATGCAACGCTAATTCCCTGAACTCAAGCGCTATAGTACTTGATGCATATACAGCTTATTTTATGAGGTTTGAAGAGTGCATTTAGAGAAATAAAACACTTTGAAGTGTGGAGAAAAATCATTAATGGAAGATTGACACATTGTTGAGCAATACAATATAAAATGTCATGTAACCCTGAAACCCCCAAGCTTGCCCGAAGTGAAACGTTTTGACTCCAATCAAATTTTTTGGAAGCTTTCCTGGAAGAGTGAAATATAAATTAGATAAAGGTAAATAAGTGAAATGATCCTATTGGGCATACTATATAATTGGTCAGTATTAGCTTTAACATTTTAAAAGAATAGAAACTGCACTACTGAATATCATAGCTCCTGTGTGAGTACCAGTTTGGCCTAGTGCAGGGGTAGGCAACCTTTGCTCTTTTATGACTCATGGACTTCAACTCCCAGAATTCCTGAGCCAGCCATGCTTGCTCATGAATTCTGGGAGTTGAAGTCCACGAGTCATAAAAGAGGTAAGGTTTGCCTACCCCTGGCCTAGTGGTTAAGGCACCAGACTAGAAACCTGGAGACTGTAAAATCTAGTCCTGCTTTAGGCATAAAAACCAGTTGGCTGACTTTGAGCCAGTTATTTTTTCTCTCAGCCCAGCCCACCTCTCAGGGTTGTTGTTATGGGTAAACAGGAGGGGGAAGGAGTACAGGTAGTCCTCAACCTATGACCACAACTGATCCCGTAATTTCTGTTGCTAAGTAAGAAATTTGTTAAGTGAGCTTTGCTCCATTTTATGACTTTTCTTGCCACAGTTGTTAAGTGAATTGCTGCAGTTGTTCATGTGGTTGTTAAGTGAATCTGGCTATCCCATTGATTTTGCTTGTCGGAAAGTCACAAAAGGGGGAATCCCATGACCCTGGGACTCTGGAACTGTCTGTCAGGTCCCCAAATCCTTATTGTTTTCCCTGCATATGTGCTCTTTTGGGGCCTGCCATTCTGCTGGGGGGGGGGGAGAAGGGGTTTTTCATTTATGATAACCTTTGCTTTCCTCTTTTCCCCTTCCGCCTCTGTCCACTTGAGAAAAGACTGTGTCTCCCTTATCAACTATGGAGAAACGAAACTGGAGAAGACCTTGAGATGTGCTCCAACTGTGCCAGTTATTCAAACATCATACCACTTGTGGATTGGCTGGATTTCAAATGGACACTATGACTTTGGTGGGAGGAGGAAGATTGCTAGTTTAACTATACTGTTTAAGCGGGCTTTTCCCCAGATCTTGCCTTGACTACCCTACTGTCACTAACCCCTAATTGTCTCCTTTTGAGACAATGCCTGTTTCAAGAGTTCTGCTTTCTTGGGTGGTTAGCTTAGGTGGGTCCTTACACGATCATAAATATGAACCAGTTGCCAGGCAGCTGAATTTTGATCACATGACCATGGTGATGCTGGTCCTAAGAGTGAAAAATGGTCATCAGTCACTTTTTTCAATGCTGTTGTAATTTTGAACAGTCACTAAATTAACTGTTGTAGGTCAAGGACTAGCTTTATGGGGTATGTCTGCTGCCCTGAGTTATTTATAAAAAAATAATAAAAGCAGGATAAAAAAAAACCTGCTCTCAAATTTAACTATACATCACGTGATGACCCGTTGCCTGGAGGCCGTAAGGGTCTGGATGGGGAGGAACAGACTCAGGCTCAACCCTTCCAAGACCGAGTGGCTGTGGCTGCCGGCGCCGCGGCATAGTCAGCTGACTCCATCGCTGACTATAGGGGGCGAAATTCTGGCCCCCTCGGAGAGGGTGCGCAATCTGGGGGTCCTCCTGGATTCGCGGCT
>NW_015386440.1:1132762-1218696 GCF_001527695.2 Protobothrops mucrosquamatus
AACGCCGCTGCTGCGCGAGCTGCACTGGTTGCCGGTGGCCTTCCGGGTGCGCTTCAAGGTGTTGGTTCTCATCTTTAAAGCGCTCCATGGCATCGGACCTGGATATCTCCGAGACCGCCTTCTGCCGCAGGTTACCTCCCATCGGCCGGTACGCTCCCACAGAGTGGGTCTCCTCAGGGTGCCGTCAGCCAGACAGTGCTGGCTGGCGACCCCCAGGGGGAGGGCCTTCTCGGTGGGAGCTCCCACCCTCTGGAACGAACTACCCCCAGAGATCCGGGTGATTCCGGATCTCCCCTCCTTCCGCCACGCCCTAAAGACATGGCTTTTCCAACAAGCAGGTCTGGCCTAGGGAATTTTAGCGGGGTTTTTTAGGGGATTTTTAAGGATAATTTTAATGATCGGCCTGTTTAAATATTTCTTTTAATTCGGCTTTTAATTATTGTATTTGTATTGTAGTTTTTATGAGGCTGTTAGCCGCCCTGAGTCCCATGAGGAGAAGGGCGGGGTATAAATTAAATTAATAAATAAATTAATAAATAAAAAGTAACAAAGATCAGTCTGTGCAGCTACCTCTGGCTCATGGTTTGCCTTCGCCTAATATAAAACTTTTGAGATGAGAATGTCAGAAATGAATTGGAGGTTGACTTAACAACCGTAATTGGACCAGGGCTTCCATTGCTAAGTGATGCGATTAAGTGAGTTGTGCCCAATTTTACAACATTTTTTGCTTTGTTACATCATGAAGTGAATCACCATTGTCCTTAGGCAAGTCTTTATTTGTCACATGTCATCTAGAATCATTTAAAACAGGGGCCACATTACCCCGAGACAGTTAAATGCTGTAAATGCATGTCACTTGACAAGCACCCAAATCTTGATTAAGTAATCACAGGGACATTGCCATGGTTATAGGTATGAAGATTGGTTGTAAGACACTTTTCACTGCTGTCTGAACTTCAAAAGACGACTAAATGATAGTCATAAGTCAAGGACTATCTCTATTAAGCATTAAACACTGAAGTAATTTGTGCCCTGGTATGGAGAGGTAGGTATGCATTTACATATGTCTGTGTTATATTAATAGCTATAACTGAACTTTCCATTTGAAGAATTAAGATTCTATGTGTTTGGATACGTGACCTTCCATATTCCTTTATGGCATTTTATAATTATGCAATACATTTTGTACTAAATCTAGACTAAGTTAATTTCAGTCAACTCTTCTGTGCTGCTCATCTGCCAGTGCTATCATTCACTCCTACACTATAGGAAGAAAATGGTGCATATGCTTTAAATTGGAGGGTAATACATAATTTCTTCACTTCTTGACATTTGAAGGTTTTTATTTCCTAAAAACATTGAGAACCTTGGACTGTTAATTTTCATTAAAGTAGATTCTCCTCAGACAGTTTATATCTATCTTATCTGGAGTGACTAATAACCTTACATAGTGGACTGTTTTAAAACAAGGCTTGAAGCAAAACTGGCTTCTCTTAAAAATGTCTTATATGTTCTAATTTATAATCTTTGGACTATAAATCAGTGTTTCTCAACCTTGACAATTTTAAGGCATGTGGACTTCAACTCCCAAAATTCCACAGCCAGCGATGCTGGCTGTGGAATTCTGGGAGTTGAAGTCCACGTGCCTTAAAATTGTCAAGGTTGAGAAACACTGGACTATATGATTGACTGATGCAAAGTCTTTATGAGGGTCAGTTGGTTTTGGCTTGGCATATAATACAACCCAGCCACAGTGATTTGTAAATCAAGGTTTAAAATTTAGCATTATGAGTAAATCTATCCATTTATGGCTTATTCCGCAAATCCTAATTAAAACAATCTTGATTTAATAGGATACCTGAACTCAGACCTTATACTCTTGAGTAAAAATTGCCTTCAGTCAAGGAGTTTGCTGTAAAATAGGGCAGATTCAATGGGATACAAAAGCATGATCCAGAAACAAAACTGGATTGCTGTTACCCATACCATTAAGAAATGGCTACAGCAGGAGGCAATTAATTTTTTAAAAAATATTGTTTCATTTATAGCTCATTTTTACTCTAAAAATTCATGGCAGCATAAAGGGAGATCTCTACTCCTGGCATAAACAACTTTGTGAAGGATAGTCTGAGAGATGGTGGTAGTAGCTTCCACAGAATATGAGACTTCCCAGTCTAATCTCAGCCCCAAATTATTATTTTTTTGGTCTTATTTATAGCTTTGATATGTACATTATCTTGTTGGAAGCCAGCTTAGAGTCACTTGATGGTAGGATGGGCGGCATAGGAATTTAATAAAAATAACTAATGATTATGGATCTTTGATTTTTAATCTTTTAGGTACATTCCCCCCAAAAGCTTTGTGAATATGTCATCCTAAACTGTTTAGTCTCTTATGTTTATTAATTCCAGTATTAGGATAAGGCAGATCATTCAGTAGAAATACCATTTGTTGCAGAGGTATTTTAAAAAGTATTTTTATGGTGACTGTAGGAGCCATAATTTTTCATAAAAACATACAAAACTGATGACAGAAAAAGACCTAGTGCCCCACTGACTCTGTCCTTTCAATTTTGTTTTTTTAATTTTTATTTTCTTTATAATTAATTTATTATTTTTATTATTTATTTTACTTTTTAATTTTGTCATATGATGGACATGTGTTTATCCCAAGCATATTTAAACTTTAAGCCAAAAATTTCTGTTAAGTGAGACATTTGTTAAGTGAGTTTTGCCCTGTTTTATGACATTTCTTGCCACAGTTGTTAAGTGAATCACTGCAGTTGATAAGTTAATAGCCTGGTTGTTAAGGGACTCTGGCTTCCCCATTGACTTTGCTTGTCAGAAGTTTATAAAAAGTAATCACATGACCCTGGGATGCTGCAATGGCCATAAGTATGAACCAGTTGCTAAAGCATCTGAATTTTGATTATATGCTCATGGAGATGATACAAAGGTCGTAACTGTGAAAAACGGTTATATGTCATTTTGGGGGGGGCTGTTGTAACTTTGAATAGTCATTAAATGAACTGTTGTAAGTCTAAGACTACCTGTACGGGTGATCAACCAACTCCCTTCATTTGGACATTGTTCCAAGCTTACACTTTCTGTGAAGTAATACTTTCTAACATGACTTTGGAACTTCCCTCCTGTCAGTTTGAGGTTATGCCCCAATGTTCTTGATTTTGCTCAATATTGAAAGTACTGACTTCTAGAACCTTATTCACACCCTTAATATATTTAAAGGTTTCTGTCATGTCACCCTTTTCCCTTCTGCCCTCCAGATTATACTTACTCAGTTCTTCCAATCTCTCCTGACAATGTAGTGTCCCTCTGACCTTGCACCATTTTTGTTGCCGGTCTATGAAGTCACTCAATCTTAACAGTATCTTTTTTTTTAAGTGAGGTCTCCAGAACTGGGCACAGTATTCCAAATGGGGGCCTGACTAAAACCCTACACTGTATAGTGGGATTAGGACCTCCTTTTTTCTGCTGGGTGATCCCTTGAGTGATGCATCCCAGAATTTTGTTTGACTTCACAGCTCCACTGTTTTGCTTATTTTGCAGCCAATGAGCACACCTAAATCCTTTCCTTGTGTTGTTCTGTCTAACAATACTGTAGCCTTCCAAAGGATTCTTTTTCTCCAAGTCCATAATCTTTACATTTACAAACAGTGGATTAAGAGCAGATCTGATTAAGTTTGCCTGCATAGTGGAACATAGTTTGATCAATTTGATTCCAGGCATTGCAAACTAGTTTTGAGAACACCACTTTTAATGAAAGTTGGCATTTTCTGGTTGCATTTGATGCCATCAGATTCTTGAATCAAATAATTCGAGTTTATATTTTTTCCTTAAAGCAGACTGCTATTAAACCACTGACAGTGTTGCTGATTATTGCCGAGAGTAGTCTGTTTGGGGTAATTGTTTATTTGAGGCCGTAAGGTGATACAGTTTAATTTGTTGGCAATCAAAATAAAAACCAAAATAGCTGCCATCTTCTTGTAATTGGTACATTTATGTGAGCTGTATGAAATCCAGTTTCAATGAAAGTGCAGATGGTTCACTTGTGTGTGGAAAAAACCCGGACTGTTGATTGATTCAGCATAGCTTAGTAATTAGTCTCTGTAAAGGAGGAGTTAGAAAGATGGTTCTGAACCCCAGTTGGTCTGCTTTGCCTCCACCCTGAAGACTTCCTTCTGATTGCACTCCCTTTTGGCTAGGATCAGCCCTCCTTTTCTTTCACCTTTAGTGTGCTCTGTAAAAGTGCTACTATTTTGCATCCACCTTGCTAGCTCTGGAGAATCTGTGCTGGTTCTTCAATGACAGCAACTTTAAGAAGAAATGGTGTTAACTTTTGGATACATATTCTTAAGTGGCGCTTGTGGTGCTAGTTTGCTTACCTGGCTCCAAGAGTGAAGAAACTTCACCTATCCAGAAAGTGGAATTGATCTTTCTGGGTCCATCTTGGACTATCAACATTTGCTTAGAGCTGGCACTGGTTTGGGGTACTTTAAAATGGCAGACAAGCCAACAATGAAAATGAGAAAGAAGTCTAAATCATTTTCCTATGATCGCAGGAGAGATTCAGTGAAAGTTAAGAGACAGACCAAATCTCTTAGTTTCAAGTCTGCTGCCTTGGAAACCTGTAAAATACAAATGAAGGAAAAACAGGTTGGTACAAGTTCATTTGGCACAGTTCCTAATAATATGACAGTAATTCTGATTTGAATTTATCAAAATCTTTTTAATACCATTGATTTCACTCCTTGCTACTTTACAGTGATCGGTTATCCTACTTGCTTTTTTCAGTGTGTATGGAAAGAGATGCATATTTTTTAAATCTAAACAAAGTTAAACCTTGATTATCTTCACTTTATTTGAATAGTAAAATACGTGAGGTTATATCTACTTTTAAAATATAATTCCATATGTATTATGTTGTGTTATATCAATATTTGGAGTGTTTTATATTCTGGTGATGTCTAATTTCAGTAGATCAGGAAATATACCAAGTCATTACCAAAAATTGCAGAACTAAAAGTTTTAGTATTTTTTTTTGAAGGGAGATGGTGAGGATGTTTAAAATTATAGAGAGAATAGACTGGTTTTAATTCCTTTTATATTATCTGTGCAATTTATTTCTGCTACCTTTGAAATATTTTCAAAACTTCATGTTTGGTACATAATGTTTTCAATGGAGTAGTGTATATTTTAGATGATTCTATCTTTGTAGTACTAAAAATGTTCTTAGGTATCATAAGATCTCTGGAAGTTCAAACCTGATTAATTTGGGGTTGAATCTTGTTATTTTATCTCTTCTTCCAGTGCATACATTTAGCTTTGGGCTGATAATCTCCTTTGAATGCAATTCTTGATAGGAATATTTTGGGAAGAAGCAAATGAATAAATAACAGGTGTGAGACTGTTCACCTGTTTGGAGAGATCACGTTTTGATAAAGTTGTGGGCCACTCCTTTTGGCATTATATTAGGAAGAATGCTAAACAAAAATACTGAAAACAACCTACAAAGCTCTTGGACTTTCAACCATTTGCTCTTGGAAGAATCATAACAAGTAGGAAAGCACCTGTTGTAAGATGAGTTAGTTCCAGCCACACTACAATCTAAAAATCTCACAGAACGGGATTGTTGGGTGTAGAAATCAGCATAAATACAAAGCTATTTAAAAATTATGGCAGCTTGATTGACTTTAGGAGGGAAGAGAACTGGAAACCAATATATGATTTTGTAAAGTGTTCATGCTAATATTTGTCTTAGTATCCCATGCATTTTGAAGTGTATGTTTATACCAAAAAGAGGCTAGTTTTGGGTCCTTCCACTTCTGTTTTTGCCTTGGATATGTTTGTTGGTTTGTGCTATTATAGACTGAGACAGTAAGACTCTGTTGTAATGATTCACATTATAATTTACAAAGCAACACTATGCATATTCGTCAACAGTTAAAGCATGCATAAGCAGAACAACTTGGTGTTTTCAAAATGTTTTGAGATTGTATTCTTCATGCTTACTGGGGATTTGTATTGTCAACACAGCGTGAGAGACAAGATAGAAGACACTTCTAAGTGAATCTTCTAAGTGATACAACTTGATTTAGAATATTAGATGTGTCTTCCAAGAGCAGATTAAAGCTTACTTTAGCCTAGTGTTCTTTCCAAAATATACATTCCAGCAATCTACATGTACAATTGACTTCATCTTCTAAAAAGCAAACAATAAAGACAACAGTTGCAAGACAAAATAATAGAAGAGAAAATATAAGATTAGTGTTTGAGGGAGCATTGAAAGATATGCTTTGTCCTCCAGAATTAGGGCTAGAGAATTGGCTTATTAATGAGGATTACCATTTATATATTTATGTGCCTTTTTATAATAGACAATTTGGATAGAGGCCATAGATTCTGTATGACCTCTAGTGGTCAGTTGGAAATATTGGTGGAAATGGATCTGTTGATATGGAAAATGAAATTCAATTTTTGCATTTCTTTAAACTATTCTTGAGTGACAAAATCATTATTATGCCCTTTATGATAAAAAAATGAAGGAGTCAGTTGTATTTGCTATCATATTTTTATGTTTCTTGCAATTGTGAAATCTGAATGAAAAAACAATGATTTTATATTGTGTTAATCTAGAGGGAGTCCTCAATTTACAACCACAATTCAGCCCAATTTTTTTTGTTAAGCGATACAGTTGTTAAGTGACTTTTGCCCCATATTACAAATTTTCTTGCCACAGTTGTTAAATGAATCACCGCAGTTAAGTTAGTAACATGGCTGTTAAGTGAATCTGGCTTCCCCGCTGACTTTGCTTGTCAGAAGATTGCAAAAGGGGGATCACATGATCCCAGGACTCTGCAGCCGTTATAAATATGAGTCAGTCGCCAGGCATCCAAATTTTGGTCATGTGACCATAGATGGAGATGCTGCAATGATTGTAAGTATGAAAAACGGTCAAAAGTCACTTTTTTTCAGTGCATTGAACGGTTACTAAATGAACTGTTGTAAGTTGAGGACTACCTGTATTTTAGTTTCCCCAAAGAACCTAGCAGAGTTCTCCTCCTTCCCTATTTTGTAAAAGAAATCAATAGTGGTTTCGCTCTTTAGCATTTAAATTATTTGGATCATAGATTAATCACCAAGATCATCAAAAGTAGGGCAAATCCAATAGGAATCACTTGATTTCATTTATGCCACACTTCATGTATCTATTCTCCTTTGATTTGTGAATGGCAATCCTTAATGACAGTTTGTTGGCTTTTAAAAGAAAAAAAAACCTACAACCTGTGACATCTATTCTATCAAATGCTACTTCATCTGGTGGCTATCTAATGATAGCCACATCTGGTGGCTGTCTAATGATAACCACATCTGGCAGCTGTCTAATGATAGCCACATCTGGCAGAATTAAAATTGCAATTAATCCTAATGGCAGTTCATCTATTATTGAAAATCAAGTGAGGGAAATAGCAGTGGCAGCCTGGCTGCATTTTACATTGACATACAGACTTATACCGTAGCTGGTATGTGTTAATTCGTAGGACACTGTTCATTAGGGAGTATTTGGCCTTGTTTTATGGGACACTGAATAGATGAACAATATTGTGTGCCGAGTTGCTTTTCAGACAGCAGGCTGTATGAAATTCATTATCTTCCAAATTATAGCGAAGCAAAATTCAAGCATAGATTAGAATGGACAGAGAACGCACAACCCGGAGGCTTGCCTGTGTAAAAATGATGCTAAATTCTGGTTTTGGTTCCCCCAAACAATTACAAGGGTGTGCCCCTCATAATCCCTCCAAATATGTGGCTCAAAAGTGTAATATCTGATGTGAAAATGATTAAATACACAGAGAGAGATCATGTTAACTGTGAGCATTTTAATTAAATGTCAGTGTAACCTAATCACCTTTAATTTGGAGTTTAGCCCTGGCATGCCACTAAAGGCCAAGCATGGTTCTTGGAAAGAATTTGGATGTCATGATTTAACCAGCATTAGATTGCTTCAAGCGAGAAGTAATTATTTGCTTCAGCCTAAGAGTGACATTTGCACTATAAAAGCACACAGTGTATGCTGTGTCTCTCTTTCTGTGAGTGTGCCAAGCATTGAGTTTGTAGCAGTTTGGTATGGCACATTGATGTAGAGAACTTGACTGAACTCACTCATTATGTGTTTCCTCATATTTAAGTCATAATTGGACAATTGGAGTTAATGCTTTTGAACAAAGCTATAATTTGCTTCCTGGAGCGATTCCTCATAGTTAAGCTTTTGTAGCATCTGCCATGCATTCATGTTGCTTTTAGATTGGATGCCTTATTTGTTTTACCAATACAGATAATCTAAGACTTAGTTCGTTTAGTGACTGTTCAAAGTTACAACGGCACTGAAAATAGTGACTTATGACTTAGACTATTGCAGAATCCCCACAGTCATCGATCAATGGGGAAGCCAGATTCACTAAACAACCCTGTTACTACAGGTAGTCCTTGAGATCACTCCCTGCTCGTTAAGTGCACATGAGGTATCTCAGGGTGGGGAAGCCCATGGAGGGCCTAGTTGATGGAACAGGCCCCCAAGGCCTCCCCAACCCACTAAGATACCTCATGCTTCCCCCTCCCTTCCTGCTGCACTGGATTCACCTTGCAAAATCTGTTCGTGGTGCTGCAATATTTGTAATTTTGGGACTTGCTCATAAACATTAATGGGCACTCATTAACTTTGAATGAGTGTCATTAAGTGAACACTCATAACTCGGGGATTACCTGTAACTTAACAACTGCAGTGATCCACTTTAAAACTGTGGCAAGAAAGGTTGTAAAATGGGCCAAAATTCACTTAACAAATGTCTTACTTAGCAATAGAATTTTGGGGCTGTATGTACATTTATGAGATAATGTTCCTTTTACCGCTGATGGGCAAAAAAGATTAAAAAACAAATAAACATATTTTACTTGCTTTTCATAATTCATAGTAATATAATTTTATGAGTTAAGATTGATTGACTAATTTTTTAAAATGTTTGTGGCTGCAGCTTAAATAACAATGGGTGGCTAACAACCACTATGCAAGAAAAAAACAAAATGATAGATCCCCAAAGAATTAAAAAAAATAATCATAATACAATAACCAAGGGATTGCATAGGTCAGGGCTTTTCAACCTTTTCACCCATTGTGCCACTTTTAGGATATGGCAACATCCGAGTACCACCAGTTGCCTAGCAAGGTGTCAAAAACTTGATGACCCCCTCCCCCCAAAAGGAAAAAAGTAATAAAGTACAGGTAGTCCTCGACTTACAACAGTTCGCTTAGTGACTGTTCAAAGTTACAATGGCACTGAAAAAAGTGCCCCCCAAGCCACCGCCGAGCAAGACACCTGCCTGCCCGCCTGGCCACACTCTTCCTCCTGTCTGAGGTTTTCATTGTTGAGGTCATTTCTGTTGAGAATTGGCAGCAGGGGTGGGGTGGGGGTGCTTGGTTTTTATTCCCCCCATCTGCTGGGTGGTTGCAGCAGGTTTTGGTCACTTCACATGACCCTGGGACACTGTGACCATCATAAATATGAATCAGTTGCCAAGCATCTGAATCTAAATCACAAGACCCTGGAGATGCTGCAACGGTGAATGCGCCAACACTGGAAGTTTTTAAGAAAAAACTGGACAGCCATTTGTCCGAAATGGTATAGGGTTTCCTGCCTGAGCAGGGGGTTGGACTAGATGACCTCCAAGGTCCCTTCCAACTTTATCATCATCATCATCATCATCATCATCATCATCATCATCATCATCATCATCATTATTATTATTATTATTCCAGCTGATCGGCGCTTCTTCTGGGCTCGGCAGAAGCGCCAGGATCAGTGCTGCTTTTCAGCTGATTTTTGCTTCTTCAGGGCTCAGCAGAAGTGGCAGGATCAGTGCTGCTTTCCAGCTGGAGCCTGTCATTGATTCTGGCGCTTCCACTGAGCCCTGACAGCCCTGAAGAAGCACCGATCAGCTGGAAAGTAGCACTGATCCTGGCGCTTCCGCTGAGCCCTGACAGCCCTGCAGCTCCAGCCATCTCTCGCTCAGGCTTGTGCGGATTCAGCTCATTCCTCTCCCCCGCTACCACTTTTCTAGGATGGTCGCGTACCACCTGCCAGGTGCCAATGTACCACAGGTGGTACCCATACCACTGGTTGAAAAGCCCTGGCATAGGTAACACATAGCACAAGAACAGTTATATTGGGTCCCACTAACATGCTGTAAGTCAGACTAGCTGTATTGCTTTTTAGAGATGACTCTTGAAATCTAGTTCTATTTTAAAATGTATTACCCAATGTTTTAGAAATTTTCTTTTAGTACATTTCTATAGCATGAACCACAAGAAGGAATGATTTTTTTTATCACCTTTCTATAAAATTGCTTAAATGTAGGATTGTAATTGTTGCTCCATCCAGTTCTTCTAGGAGTCTTCCTTAACTTGAGTCAGTTGTCTCTAACAATCACATTTAGAAGATTCAATGCAGCATATATATCTGGATAATGTGTAGTGTATAACTCTGGAACTTGAGGCCATGTTTTCCAAATAATGATAGGCTGATTTCATTAAGTCTTAGTCATTAAAGTAAAATGGTAAATTGGCAGACTCAACTGTCTTTCCTCCTAGAATCCCTTACATACTCTGAAAAGTTGTGCTGGGTGTTGATTGACATTTTGAAGTAGGCTTTGAGGTTAATTGGTGAGGGATGCTAATTTCAAGTTAGATTGCATTGTAGTCTGTTTAACTGAAATAAGTGTGTAAAATTAAACAAAAAGAAAACCCAGCCATGATATAAAAGATGGTTGGGGAGTTTGGTACTTCATGTGTTGCTCAATTTCCACCAGCCACATCCAGCATTGTGAAAAACAGACCCCTAAAAGCTATGCTAGGTGAATCTATTGAGTTTCTTATAGAAAACTTCCTCTATTCCTAATAATCTTAGTATTGTACAAATCCATGCTTATAATATTTGGAGTGACACACACTTAAGTGCAGGAATACATATAAACATGTTTTATTGTGTATAATCCATAACTAAGGAGCAACCATTATGCTAAGATAACCTCATTTGCCAAAATCCAGTATTCAAAGCAAATTTTAGCAGTTCATTAGAAATGCTTTGAATAAAACCTTTTCCTAAAGTGTATCTGAATACATAGAGATGTATTGGGATTTTGGGATCGTAACAATGGGATCTCAATTTCATTTGTGGATGTTACCTATTTCAGTGGTCCTGGTTACAAAGACATACTTGTGGCTTTTCGAAGTTGTAATGCTCATTTCTTTGTAATAATCTATTTTTGTTTGTAGCAGTTGATAATGGCTTATAATGTGAAGACACTCTCAAGGTCTTTGTGAATCACTGCAGTTGGATCCCATTGATTGATTGTTGACCCATTTAAGAATTGTTCATAGTTCTGACTAATCTCTGTGTGAATTCTTTTTTCAACAAAGATTTGTGTTTATATAAGTGTAACAGTTTGCTAGAGATGAATGCACCAAAAAGAAACCTTTGGGAAAAGAAATATTTCAATCTTGTAAGTACTTTTATGGTTAGTGAACCTCTCTCCAATACAGGAACACACTGATCAAGTTGACAGGAGAAGAATATTGTAGTGCCAGGCAGATTTTCACTGAGGAGCAAATGTATTTAGCTACTTTGAAGAAAAACTTCTGAAGTTGATCTTGTCTAGCAGAGTCCAAGATAGAGAAAGGATGGAAATTGCTTCCTTTATGACTTTTTAAGATGGGTTAAAATAATGTTAACTGCTTGGAGATTACAGAGGAAATATTATTACTGTTGATTTTGTACTTGGTTGAAGCTTCAAAAACCTCCTGCTTCAGCTTTTGATGCTGATTTTAGTTATTTCTGTTTCAGACAAAAATAGTTTTTTTTTAAAAAATATGGTATTAATTATACGTATCTCTTAGTTCTGGTACACTATATGAAGAAGAAAGAATGGATTTGTTTCAACTCAGTTGTCTTTTTTTTTGCATGTAGCACCTTGCTAGTTTCCATGTTGTTCTTCTGTACCTATGAGGGATGAGAGTACAAGGGAATGCTTAATACTTAAATGTCACTCAAATCTTACATAGTATTTTCTTTCTAGGCTTGAAGAGGAGCCTTTAAAAATAATTTATCACTTGGGTTCCAACTGACTCCCAGCATTTACTTTCAAGGCTATTTTGGCTGTGGCTGCATCTCTTGTGCCCTGTCTGTTTCTTTTAGAGGAGATGCTTATGATTGGTGGGAAGATTTTCAGTGCTGGTATGGGTATTAAACAAATGGTTGCAAGGAATACCTATATTTTCTCCAGCATGAGGATGGAGAATCCACGAATGGGTTTAGACTGTCTTCCTGCCCAATTAGACTAAGTCTGACAAAGCAGCTACGCCTCCTGCTGGGCCTTAGCACCTTCCAGACATGACTTAGTGTTCAGCCCAGCAGGACATGATTGTGGTTGGCTCTCTTATCAGACTTCTGGTCAGGTTGTATTTTTCTTTTTTCCCCTTCGTGGATTCTCTAACCCACTACAGCACTGGGATCAGCGTTGCTCCAAACGCCCAGTGGCCCCTTTCCCTCTCCTCTGATTTAACTAAGCCAAATCGAACTAAAGGCTACAGGCCGTCCGTTCAATGCTGCACTCAGTTTCCTGGTAGGGAACGGAGGGCCTGCGCTAGGCCAGCTGAGAGTCAGCCAGTTGATTGTCGGCCCCAAAACTTCCGCCGCGGTCCCGTTTTCAGCACGCCAGTCGTGGCCGCCATTTTGGACTGCGCAGTCAGTTCCTGAGAAAAGGTGTTCAGGTAAGACAACGCCCCATCTCCTTAACATACCATTTCTATCACATTCCTGTGCAAAAACACATTAAATCAAATGTGAGGAAAAAAAATGCTAGATTGCCAGGACTTAAGTCATATTACAATAAAACCATGCCCATATAGAAGAAGGAAATGGAAGCATTTTATGTATGTATGTAATATCTATCTATCTATCTATCTATCTATCTATCTATCTATCTATCTATTTATCTATCTATCTATCTATCTATCTATCTATCTATCTATCTATCTATCTATCTATCTATCTATCTATCTATCTACAACTCATCTACTTGCCTATTATTTACCAAATTTACTATTTTTTCACACACCTTCTTTCTCCTATTTTCCCACAACAGTAACAACAACTCTGTGAGATGAATTTGGCAAGAGAGAGTGATTGGCCCAAGGCCATCTTTATTCAAGAAAGGTCCTAAGTGTAATGATGTGCATTTAGCAGTTTCTATAGGATAAATCTGTATTTACTTATATTCTGCCCCCTGCTTTTAGATTTATATACCAACTTGGTGCCTTCATCTCTTAATATATGTGTCTTAGAATCACAAATAATTTGTAATTTTTGAATGTTTAATTTATGCCAGAGAAGCATCTGAAGGACTAGCCTAGTTCCATGTGTGTGGGGTGACTTTAGCCTCAGGTTGTTTTGTACATATATGTGGGGTGAAAGTTAGCCAATAGCCCTCATTCAGAGAAGAAAAAACAATACCATTTTCTATTCCACATTTTATGTGATTTCCCACTGCAGTTTTTTTTAAAAAATGCACAGATAGCTGAAGAACAGGTTTGTGATTCTTGAAACCTGTGTTAAATTGCCCTTTCTGATTGATTCATAATGCAGAAACTCATGTAGACAGACTGTGTAAATTTAGGGATCTGCTCTGAAATATTGTATGTGGATCTTTGAAGGTTTTATTTTTGCTGATAGATATTTAATATGGAAAGGAGAAAACATAGCTAGGTTTCTTTTATGATTTCATTTCAGCCAATTGCACATCTAAACAATAATGTTTAGATGTGCAAAGGCAGCATTTTCTGTTCAAAGACTGCTTAAGGAAAACATAGTCTAAAGATATAAACCAGAGACAAAGATAAGTCAGAAAGTTTTAGCAAGATGAACAACTGGAGCTGAGGGAATCCAAACAATGAGATCACTCATGTAGGTGGTATTTGTATATATTTCATCTATATAGCCAGATTAAATAACCATATGGAGAACCAGTTTAGCGTGGTAAGGTCCCCGGCTAGAAACCAGGAGACCATGAGTTTTAGTCTCACTTTAAACACAAAGCCAGTTGGGTAACCTTGTGCCAGTTCCTTTTTTTCAGCCCTAGGAAGAAGGCAATGTTAAACCAGAAAAAAATATTGCCAAGAAAATTTTAAGGACTAATTTAGATGGTTGTCAGGTTCAACACTGACGTGAAGACACTAATATTCTTCCCATTCTCCTAAAAAAAACTATGTAGAAGATGGTAAGAGGGAATTTAGAGATAAAACAATGCTGACAAAATATCAGGAGAAGGATTCTATCAGTAGTAATATCTATAATGTCAGAGAGGCATTTGCAGGAAACAGGAAGTCTACAAACCAACATTTTGTTAGTTTTCAAGAGTATAAAGTATACTCCTATGAAGTCCACCCAAATTCAGTAGAGAGAAGAAATTAAATCTACCAAATGATCAAATGACTGTTAAAAGCGGAGGTTCTTGTCTTCTTCCTCTTAATCAAAAGGAAATATTTATTTTAATATTGATTTACTCGTCACATTTATACTTCTATTGAAGTGACTCAGGGCAATTAACAACAGTAATATTATTAAAATCTTAATGAATAGGATGATATTAGAAAGGAATGATTACCAGTCCTTTAACATGCTGCTTCAGATCTGATGTAACAGTGTAAGCCTAAGCTCTACATCTATATATTGTCAGTAAACTCGGTCCCTATGAAACTGAAACAGCTTCATCCAGGTACAGAGTGGCAGGTTACTAAAAGTTGGAAGCCAATTTGTTAGAGTTGTCTTTCTCTGCTAACACCTCTTGAGGTTTTGTGACTATAACTGCCATGATACTGCAAGTAGAAGCACAGAGCTGGTCATGGCTGAACTCCAAAAATTTAAGAAGATTCAAACTTACTAACTATTTGGATGGAATATTATGGTTGCAAGGTAGAAGAGGAAGCTAAAAAACGTCCTGGAAAGGCTAAATCACTTCTGTGTTGTAACTAAGAAAGCTACAAGGATAAGTCACCAAAAGTTGGCTCAAGGGACAGGCTTTACTGTAGAGAAATTTGGGAAGGCAGAAAGTAGCAAAAGGGAGTTTTGTAGCCAGATTTCCAACCAGGCATTGACAACACAGACATTTGTCATTGTACGACTTTTACGTGGCATCTCTTTTCAAATCTGCAAGCATTAAAAATAGCAACTAGGCCAAGAGTTTACCTTTATTTTTTTCTTTTTAGATGGGAGGGTATTTCATGCTTGCTCTTACAGATAGGTTATTTTTCATTATGTGTACATAATTAATGGAAGAAACTCCCAGAAATGAAATGTAGACAAGAATAGGTCATTTTCACCAGATGGTTAATTATTACAGCTAAGAAAAGCACTTGGAAATACTTGGTGTGTCCTTTTGAAAAGCAAAACAAAACTCAAATTGGCTTGATTTTGATAGATAGCTTCTATTGTGTTAAATGATTATTAAAATGATTACTCACGCAGAGGCAAAACATTGATTAATCATCACGAAGTCTTTATTAGACAGGTAATAATTATGCTATGCAGACTAGGTTCTTTATAACCACATGCCATCAGGTGTTAGTTGACTTTGCAGCAGGTCCAAATTTTAATTAAAAAATTTTCAGAAATTGGGAAACGTTTCTGCCTGTAATTATAACTTCAGTAACAATGTTTCAGGTGCAAATCAAAAGAAATGTTCTAATATTAAAGATGGTGATTTGTTTTACAGGAACTGTATCAAAATCAGTTAGTATGAGATGAGGGCATATAAATTTGAAATACAAATAAATAGATGAAATCTTAAAGAAATGCCTTGTTATGTTAGCACTTGAGATACAGTTTATTGCACTTCGCTGTGTAATTGGAGAATATTATTAAATGGTGCTGTCTAGATAATTTGTACAGGTGGTCCTCGACTTACAGCCATTCATTTAGTGACCAAGTTACAACAGCACTGATAAAAGTGACTTATGATTGGCTATGATCACACTTATGATTGGTCACATGATCAAAATTTGGGCACTTGGCAACTGGCCTGAACTTATGTCAGTTGCACTGTCCTGGGGTCATATGGTCACAATTTGTAAATTTGACTCAGTTTCCAACAAGCAAAGTCAATGGGGGGGACAGCTTTGCTTAATCCCCGCATGATTCACTTAATAATTGTGGTGATTTGTTTAACAACTGTGCAAAAAAGGTCGTAAAACTCAGTTAACAACTGCCTTGTGTAACAATGGAAATGTTGGACTCAATTGTGGTCGTATGTCGACAACTGCCTGTACTGGGCTTCTCATAAACCAGAATAGCAAAGTCTGGGAATTATGAGAATGGGTTATAGGAAGAGCATTCTTTGCCCTTTTTTTTTGTTTGCTAAAGCAGACACTCTTTTCTGTATGGCTTTTCAGCAAAGGATGTTTGCCCTGTGATGCATTCTGATAAACTATACCTGCCCGTGTTTTAAAACTGGAAAAATAGTGTGACAGTGTTGGCTTGAATGGGTAGACTATGCTTTAAGTAAACTTAGTATTCCAAACTAATACCCCAAAAGTAGAAACAGTCCAATCCAATGTAGTTTTTAATGTACAGGTAGGCCTCAACATACACCATAATTGAGTCTGAAATTAGATAGATAGATAGATAGATAGATAGATAGATGGATGGATGGATGGATGGATGGATGGATGGATGGATGGATGGATGGATGGATAACCTTTATTGTCATTTTTTACTGTGGGCACAGTGGCACACATTAAAAATGAAATTTAGTTGCTTGCTCTCAAAGTGTACACATATGTAACACACATTTAAACATACTATATACAACATATGTATAGAGTTACACCTTTGCATATAAGTAACATATAAATATCAATCACTGTCCATCTTGAATACATAATGGAAGGAGGAAGCTTTAGAGTTCACAAGGTTAATACTGTATGGAACAAAACTGTGACTGAATCTGGATGTTCTGCTTTGGATACCATAAAGCCTCCTCCCAGAAGGTAACAAAGAAAACAGGTCGTGAAGAGGACGTGTAGTGTCCCAGATAATTTTGTGGACCCTGCTCAAGCATCGCTTATGTGCTATGTCCTGGATGGAAGGGAGGGAACTGCCAATAATCTTTTCAGCCATCCTCACCCCTCTCTGCACCGCCTTCTTGTCTGAAGCAGGGATGCTTCCAAACCAGACTGTGATGCTGTATGACAGGATGCTCTCGATCGTCCTTCTGTAAAAAGTGGTAAGGACAGGGGAAGGATTATGACTGTATCTTGTGCTGTTTGTTAAGCAGATCATCCCATAACCATTTTTACAATCTTTTTGCGGTGATCATTAAGCAAATGCAATGGTTGCTAAGCATATCCATAGTTCACAGTGGGCTTTTTTTTTTTTTTTTTTTGCTGAAATGGGAAGTAAATGCCGGTTTCTGACAAAAACTGGTAAATCATCACATTAGATAAGGTAAGTTGATCATAAGTCTTTAAACAGCCCCATGCTGTATGAAACTCAGGCAGTTCCTGTCTGTCTCAAAATTTTCTTAAATTATCTTTTCAGTATCCACAAGCAAAAAGAGGTACTACATATTCTCAATGCTCTGGGCTGGACATATCAGGACCAGTGGTGGGATTCAGCTATGTGAACAACCAGTTCTCTGTGTGGATGCCGCTTCCGGAAGTCTGTTCTGAGCCTGGGCAACAAAAAATTTAGCTACTGGTTCTGCCGAACCGGCTGAATCCCACCACTGATCAGGACTACATACAGGGATATATTTTACAGGACACTTTAGGTAAGGTCCTGATCAGTGATGAAGACCTGGCTCTCTTTCAGAAAGTTTTGTGTTTTGAGGAAACCAAAGTCAATTATAGTTCTGATGGTAGAGGAAGGGTTATATAAAGGGGGGAAAAACTTAGTCTTGTAAAAATCTGCTGTGTTTAAATTCTTTTGGATGCACGTAGTCTCTTGAACTGGGAAGCTTAACTTAAAATAACATGATAGTTTGTCATGTAATTTTTCTCCTCTGGGATAATGTTATTTTTGCCTTGCATGAATTGAACTATATCCTATCTCTCCCCCCCACCCTCTCAATTTCTGCTCTGTCCACTTTTATTTTAAAGTTTCTATTTCTTCTTGTCTTTTGTTTTGTGTGCTGGAATATGATACCAATAGCCACCTCTAGTGTTCATTTTGGTAAAGTGCATTCTCAAATGCTTTGTGGAAAATCAAAAACTTCTATAGTAAGTCAAAATTAGTACTTCCAAATATTGATTCCCCCCCTTCAAATAATGAACTGGATTTTAGTCTTTATTTCTATTACCTATTAGTTAGTGATAAAGTTAGCAAATACCTGCATTTATGAATTCTAAATCTGTGAAAATGAAAGGTTGACAATACCAACAATACACTAATGCCATCTTGCATGGACTGTTATTATGTGGCCAATCTATACTAAAGTGTACAGTTTCATCTCCTTGTCTTCCTGCTTAAGTATTTTCTTGAATGATATTTGTTAGGATAGTACAGAAACTGCATTGGCTTCACCACAGTAGGTGGCACCAGTTTTGTGTTTCAGAGTTGGTTTAATGTTTGCCATTGTTTTTCTTTTCTTTCCCCTTTCTTTCACCTGTCCTGTGAACCTGGAAAAAGTGTTGCTAGTGTTGTTCTTGTTCAACTCATCATAATCAATAAAACCTGAATTCAAAGCTTCAATTGTGTTTTTGCCAGAAAGATGCTTTAAAAAGAATAGCATTCTGAATAATCACCATGTTAGGTCTTCTGTCTTCAATCACATTAAAATGATTCATAATATTCACAGATTTATAGTATTCATGTTTTGGGTTAGTGTCAAGATTTTTCAGTGGCAACTAAGTGATAGTATTGCAGGTTAAAATGTTGTGACATTGTTAGATGTTTCTGGAAGGTACAGTTCAAAAGTACCCTGATAGCCTAATGATGGTCTGAAGCGGCCATAATTCCTGATAGTCTTTTAGGACCACTTTTTGGGATTTAAATATGGATGCTTCTTGATTTGCTTATTCCTTGTATACAGGAATAACTGGGAAATGTTGGCTTCATCAAGAAATGTCATGACGCCAACAGTAAAATAAGACCTCAAGCTCACTTTATTCAGTTCAATATATCTTATTATATAAAAGTTTCATGTAGTTTTAAATATAATCTTTTATTTTTTAACGAAATACTTATTTTCTATCATTCTGGAGCAGGTAGAAAAGTTTGAGTTATGGATAGTTTTTAGAATTGAGTCATTCTATCAAGATGAACAAAACATTTTCTTCTTCACTGTGTGCTGCACCTCATCAACTCTTGCATCTGGGGTCAATAAAATAAATTTCCAAAGTCCAAGGTTGTGATTTTTCATCTAGCTCTATGACTACATATTTTAATTTCTTGATACATATTTAAGCCAAGCTCAGTGACTACAAAGCCCAGCTTCTCTCCTGAGAAGAGGTCTTATTTCTAACATGATAGATTGTTGGTATGCAACTCCATGTAGCTTTGAATTAAAAGGGCAACAAATGCCCAGGTGTTTGTGGTTAATATGTTTACTGGCTTGTGATTCACACTCTCTAATTCCTTTACTTTATACCATTTGATGGGTTGTGAATCAATTTCCCCTTGAGAATAGTGCACATACTTTTATGGATGGCAGCTCATCTGTTTTTCTTTTTGATACCCCCATTCAAAATGCTTTGGAAAATACCAAGTGCAAATAAGAATATACATTCAAAGTTCAAGCTCATAAAGAACCATGTGAAATTTCTAACTGCTGATTTATCTAGTGGGAATCAATACTCCAAACAAAATAACTTGAAATTAAGAAATGCCTCTGCATATGAGTATCTCCAAACAGAACTACATAGGAATATGTAATTCTTCCTTCCGCGATTCTCAGGATACAGTACCAACGTTTTCTTAAGTCAGGTTTAATGCAAATATACTCACTGATCACAGTTTATGTCTGCTGAAAACTTGCGTCATGTCTTTCAGACATAGAAAGCAAGTGTTCCTGTTATAATTATAAAGGTGTTTATAGAAAGACTTGTTGATTTACATTAACAAAAGAAAAGAAACTTGGAATTTATGGTTTAAATTTTAAAACAGATTCAGTATAAAAAGCATGCTTTAACAATAAGAGACATTGTTTAGAATGTGGAAATATATGGGCAGTGTCTATTTTTTGTTTTTATATTGATCTTAACTTGCAAGTTGTATTAACTTGCAGGCTCATATCAGAAGAAGATTTTGGAAAACCAGGTTGCCACATGAAAATTATGATAATGAAGGAGTAAAAGGCAAAGGGGATTGTTGGATTGCTAGGACTTTAGTCATCGGGGGCAAAAGGAGAAATCTTTCTGTGAAGCAATTATTGGGGGAAAGTAATCTGATTGTAAGCAGAAGAGCTGAAGCAGACATTACATTTTGCTGCTGCTTCTGTATTTAAACAGTGAAATCAAACAGTAGGTCATTTGCAGATTACCTTTCATGATGTTTGAAGAAAAATTGTAGAAGTTTCCTTTGTGTTTTCTTAATATATGACTTGTTTGTCTATTGTATTAGGAAACTGCTTCTCTTTTTAAGTCCTGAATTTTAAATAGGGAAAGATAATAACTTATTCAGATTAACAATAACAACCAAGAACAACTGTAAAGCTTCCCAGTAACTAAAATAATTAGAGAAGCTCTTTTGATTAATGGATGTGAGTTTTGTATTTTTTATGTTAAGGCCATTCTTGTGAAATCAGATCAATGCTGATCCCAAATTGGGCTGGTGGAACTATTTACAGTTTTGAATACATAACATGGTATCCAGTTCTGAGAGGAAATCTTGCCAAAATGGCCTGTTAGGGATGCTGATTCATTAGGAGCCTTTTTTAATACTCCCAGGTATTTTATGCTACTGCACTTTAGCTTTTTCCCCCTTAATACTTCCTTGATCTCACAAGATAACAATGTTCGAATGAATTGACTTTGTCAAAATGGAAGAAACAGTTGGAGACAAATGGTAAAGCAAGTAAAGGTACTCTTTGAATTACGACCACGATTGAGCCAAAATTAATGTTGCTAAGTGAAACATTTGTTAAGCTCCATTTTACAATCTTTCTTGCCAAAGTGTTAAATGAAATCACTGCAGTTGTTGGTAACATGGTTGTTAAGTGAATCTGGCTTCCCCATTGACTTTGTCAGAAGGTCGCAAAAGCTGGTATGATCCTAGGACTCTGCAACCCCCATAAATATGAACCAAGGGTCTGAATTTTAATCATGCTGCAATAGTCATAAGTGTGAAAAATGGTCATAAGTCACTTTTTCAGTGCCATTGTAACTTTGAGTGGTCACTAAATGATCTGTTATAAGTTGAGGACTATCTATACCCAGGCCCAGTGGCATAAAGTTACAAATAGTGCTCAACCTACAGGCTGATCACTTAGAGCAGGGCTTTTCAACCAGTGGTGCGGGTACCACCTGTGGTACATTGGCACCTGGCAGGTGGTAAGCGATCATCCTAGAAAAGTGGTGGTGGGGGAGGGGAATGAGCTGAACCGGTGGCAGCACTGCACAAGCCTGAGCGAGAGATGGCTAGAGCTGAAGGGCTGTCAGGGCTTAGCGGAAGCGCCAGGATCAGTGCCGCTTTCCAGCTGATCGGTGCTTCTTCGGGGCTGTCAGGGCTCAGTGGAAGCGCCAGGATCAACGCCAGGCTCCAGCTCACAACAATGAAAACCTTGGACAGGAGGAAGAGTGCCGCCGGGTGAGCAGGCAGGTGTCTTGTTTGGCTGTGGCTCGGGGGGCACTTTTTAAAGTGCCATTGTAACTTCGAACAGTCACTAAGCGAACTGTTGTAAGTCAAGGACTAATTGTACTTTATCACTTTTTTCCTTTTTTTTGTTGTCATCAAGTTTTTGACACCTTGCTAAGCAACTGGTGGTATTCAGATATTGCCATATCCTAAAAGTGGTACAATGGGTGAAAAGGTTGAAAAGCCTTGGTGTAATAATGCATATTACATTCTGGGAATAGTCATCCTGTATTTTTTTAAATATAAACACTGAATATATATTGACCTGGTTTATTCCTCTTGCTAACCCAGGTCTTGTTTAACTATGTTTTATTAAATGAATCAAAATAAGCTGAGTTGATGTAACATGCTGTGTCATAAACTACAATTTACAAATGAAATTAGATGCAGATCATGTTTAACCAGAAATGATTTTTGTGAAGATTTTGGCATAGTGCTTTAACACTATACTAATACTAATACTGGTTGAATTCATATTGCTTCTTTCATACGGATTTTTCAAAATAATTGGCTCTTTACCCGATATTTTTAGGTTGATGGGGCTGAAAGTATTATTTTGAGCTCTACATTTAGAAATAAATCTGCTTAACTAACAAACCAAAAAGCCCTTAAAATCTAACATGCTTTGTGGAACCCAGGATAGCAATTCATTTCATAATATGAACTATGTAACATTCTTAGTAAGAAATCAACTGTACATTTATTTTACTATTTATTTGTTATTTTTAATATAAACCATACTACTGGATTGTCTTTATTAAAATAATCATTTCAAAAAAAGCTAAGAATAAAATAGCCTCACAAGTTCCTCCCTTTCTCCATCCCTACTGAATCTAAAAGCATTATAGATTAAAGGAGAAAAAAATTAATTATGTTCAGAGCCAGAAATTACCAAATGAGATATGAAAGATGTGTAAAATGTCCTTATCTAAATAATGACCAAAATATGTTTGTCACTAGTGATGCTACATTGCTCCAATTAAAAGTTTAAGATTAAACCACTTTCATTTTAATAGAGTGATGATGATGATGATAATGTGTCTATCTCAAATTGCTACAGAATTCTCTGATGTACAAAGTTATATTAACAGTCATTTTTTAATGAGAAATAACATTCTATGGCATGGGTATCATTTCAATATATTAAAACATTTCCTAGTGCACCACTAAAGCCTTTGGGTGCAAAGATGAAAATGAAATAGTTTAATTTTAAAATGCAATGGGGAAATATATTTGTATCTTAGAAAAAAAAAGTAAAACTTGGAATAAATTATTTTTGCTGTTGATGAAGGTACTTTTAATTTATCAGGACGTAATTGCAGTTTTCATGTTATTTCTTCTTTTTGAAAGAAACAGTCTGTATTCATTTTCAATCTGGGGAATGGCTTTGTTTCATACAAGCTGCAAAAAGGAGGTTTAAGAGAAACCTTCTAAGTGTTATACTAAATACTGTGGAAAGATGATCTCCTCCCAGAAAAGATCAAAATTGATGTATTTTTGTGAATATAGGCATCAAGCTTTGTAAGCCATGATTTGTGGCTTGGTACCAAACCCCAGGTAATAGAGCTCATATAAAAAAATACCATAAAATCAAAATAAAAAAACCATGTAAATCGATCATGTGTGACACACAAATCACATAAACTCTGCATTTCCACTTTTACTATCCCTTTAAAAGAATAAGAAGATTGGATCAAATCAAAAGTTTATTTAGATAAAAATTTTGTTCTGGCATACTATAGGAATTCCTCAAAATGGTCTTCCCAGGAAGAACTTTTATCTTAAAAAATGTAGAAGGTTATTTTCTTCACCAGACCAACTTTTGCGTCCTTCTTGTAGGAAAAGTTGCATGGTCAGATCCGAGAATGTCACATATGGATTGAAATATTTCTTTAAGGCCTACTTTTTTTGATTCAGATACTCTCAAACACGTAAGAATGTCCAGTGTGCTATAATCAAACTGCAAATGTTTGTCAGTATGAGTCTGTTTTTGAAATATTCCATAATATCATATACTCCAAATGCTCAGCAGAGGTCACTATAAGTTTGCGGTTGGAATTGTTTACTTGTCCTCATCAAGCTGCCTTCTTTTAATAAGCATAGCACCCATAAAGTACTATTGTAGGAGTTTCAGTGAAAATACAGCCTGGATTGTCCTTGTTACAAACCCTACCTTAGTCCTTTTGTTGTTGTTGTTTTATTTTAGTTGAAGATACAAGAATTCTGAAGAAAGCCTTGAACAGAAATGTAGGAGTGCAAACACAGACAGTTATTTCTTGAGAACCATAGAGTGATGTTTTTGTTACAGAGAACATATTTTCAGAATGGCTCTTCAGGGAAAATGATTTAAGCCTCTGTATTCAGTTTTACTATTAACATCAATTTGCTGTTAACTATCTCCATGGATAAACAAGATATGTTAACCTAAAACCTAGAGATGTGCTTAACCTCCCTTTTCCACAAGGAGGTTTGCATGAAATCTTGGAATAGAGTTGAACATTCATACGCTCTCCAAATTTTAATTAGTCTCCGGAAGCAATTGAATCTTTATGTGTCTTCGCATTTCCCTTCCCTTCCCCATGTTTATTGTTCTGGAGAAAAACAATTAAAGAATTTTGTCCTGTTTTGAAATATTGCTGTTGAAATGTCAGCAGTAATTTCATGCACGCCACCACATGAAAATTAATCAGAAAACAAGTTGATCCATAATTAGAAATTGCTTTTGTGTCTAATGAGGACCAATTGATGTTTCTGAGTTGGAATAAGATATTTCTTTCCATTCCGTGCTGTATCTGTGCTATTGGCTACAATGCTAGCATGAAAACTTACTACAGCCAGAGAGGAATTATTTCCATGTAGATTTGGCTGCCAAGTGAGCCCAGGAGCCTAATCATCAGTTTTTCTATCTGTTCCAGTTTTGGAATTAAATGAGAAGTTCATTTGTCAAAAGCAGCGTGGCTATTTTAAGAGAAAGTGGTAGGCAGACCCTTGTTTTATAGTAGTTTCCTTATCCTCCAAAAGCCATTTAAATTTACAGCTGATCACAATCAAAGTGTGATGTGAGAGGCAGAAGCAAAAAGTTGGGACAAAAGTTAGAGTTGTACAGGAAGTCCTCTTTCAATGACTGCTTCATTTAGTGACCATTCAAAGTTGTAATGGTAATGAAAAATAATTTTACGACCAATCCTTGCATTTACCACACTGGCAGATCTGCAAAGCAAAGCAAAGGTGAAGTATCTTAAGCACTTTTATGGTTTCTGCTTTGATTAACATCTGAGTTGTTCATCCCAATTGTGGTAGCTAAACGGGACTAGAGACCAAAATTTATGTTGTTAGGTGAGACATTTGTTAAGTGAGTTTTGCCCCGTTTTACAATCTTTCTTGCCAAAGTGTTAAATGAATCACTGCAGTTGTTGGTAACATGGTTGTTAAGTGAATCTGGCTTCCCCATTGACTTTCCTTGTCAGAAGGTGATCACATGCCCTTGGGACACTGTAATGGTCATAAATTTGAACCAGTTGCTTAGCATCCGAATTTTGAACACATGGCCATGGGGGGGGTGCCTCAATGATCATAATTGTGAAAAAAGGGCATAAGTCACTCTTTCCAGTGCCCTTGTAATTTTGAATGGTCACTAAATGAATTGTTGTAAGTTGAGGACTATCTGCACCTGTAAGCAATGGCACATCCAGAAAAAGGGGAAATACTTTTCATTGCTGCCTACTGGAGTCTCCAGTTCAGATTAAACAAACCCTTCCTTCCTTCCTTCCTTCCCTCCCTCCCTCCCTCCCTCCCTCCCTCCCTTTATTTGCTTGTTCAGACTAATAAAATGAATTCACTACTCACAACAGCCAACAGTAAAACAAAACCAAACAACCCCCCTCTCCGGTAAAAATAAATAATAATAATTACAAAAATATTTGTATGGATGTCTTCCCTATCTCTCCCCAAGACAAAAATATTACTCATGTGAGTTCAGAATATTATACACCATTTCTAGCTTTTCAACCATTAGCTGAAGATCAGAGTTCTAACCTACATATTTAAATGGGTGCTGGCCAGATTCTTGGGTTTCTATCTGTTTTTCAATTTTAGGATAAAATCCAAAGTGGTGGGCAAGCTGTCATGGAAACGTATTCCTATTAACTAGATATAACCAAGGAATCCAAATACATTTTTTTTTAAAAAAAATGTCCTTCTATCTGCTTGTGGTTGTGTTATAATGCATGCTATTAATAAAGCAATTCCCCCTCATCTCTCATTAAATTAGAATGAGGAGAAGACAAACATCCTTCTTTCTTATTCTAATATGCTGGGTTTTATTTTTAATCCTAGAGTTGGTGTACTAAATCCCAACTGAATTGTACTTATTGAAGTGAGTCTTTCCTCCTTTCCAATCCCAGATTGAATAGGTGAAAGATGATATTAACTTAACCTTTGCATGCTTTGGTATCAAGAGAGAGTTGTGGTAGGGAGGTAATTATAACAACCCCTTAAAAAAAAAACTTAAGGAACTGCTTACTCAGCAAGAGAATAGGAACGGTGCTTGTTAAAAGAAAACAAAAATAGATATTGCAGATGTGATACAAGGCAGGTCTTTCAGACAGCATCATCATGAAAATTTCTTAAGCATTCCCCTAGGCAAAGAAAAAAATAAAATAAAAATGGGAAATATTTCTTCTTTCCATGGTCTTTCTGCATAATTTGAATCTGTGGAGATCTTTATATGATCATTCATTTTACTTTGCTAATATATTTTATTCTTTGACAAAAGCCTTCTTTGGCTGTCTTCCAGGTAGCTAGATAGTCTGATAGATGGATGTCAGTTTTCAGTGTCCTCGGACAGAATGGCCATTGTTAAAAACGTAGAGGTTGGACACAAAGGTTGGAGAAAGGCGCTCCAAGGAGTTAAGAAATAAACGAGCAGAGACCTATTGTTAGCTTCGCATTATAGCTTTAGATAAAACCTAGCTTCTAACCCAGATTAATCTGTGAGTTTCTTGACTCCACAAGAATTCACAACCTGTTCTTAGGCAGTCCACAATTTATGGCCACAATTGGGACTGGACAACTGGTTGTTAAGTGGCATAGTTGTTAGGTAAAGCATTGTGTTTTATAACTATCACAGCTCTTAAGTGAGACATCCCCATTTGCAACCTTTCCTGCTTGTAGATGGGAAGGTTGCAAATGATAATCATATGACTGTCCTAATTGTGAATTGGTTGACAAGTGACCATGAAGGTAGTTCCATGGTTCTAAGTTGAAGAATGGTTATATGTCACTTTTTTCCGCATCATCGTAACTTCGAACAGTCCCTAAAGAAATGGCCACAAGTTGAGGGCTATCTGTAAATACATAAATAAAGGGTTTCTCTGCAGTTCTGGTGCTCAGCTTCTATCAGCTCCAGCCAGACTCTTGTTGGAGTCTCTGGTCAAAATATCAGAGTAACATTGAGCTGGAAGTAGCTGGAATAGTCCCTGTGCTTTAGTATCATTCTTAATGTTAACTTTAAAAGAAGTAGAACACGCTCTAGTTGTGACAGATTTCATTCATACTATAGGGATTTGGGAAAGCTTCAGACTTCACACACAAGTGCAGCCCCTCTCTGCTATTTGTTCAAGTGGCCCAGTTTTTGTTTTTAGACTTCCAGATGAATCTTTAATAGGTGTAAGGAATTGCTCATTGTAATTAATGTGAATATAGCAGTGATACTTCTTTCCCTCACGCTTAGGCAGAATGCTGAAGAAAAAACAGTTTTTTCTTCTTCAATGAATAGTAGAGGGGTGCTGTGTTCACATGAAGTCCATAGCACTTCTGAGTTCAATATCTCTATTATATTTTGAGCTTTTGATGTTTCATTTTCTTTGTGGTTTCCTCCTGGGTGGGAACATTTGGTCCTACAGCTAGATGGAGATTGTGAAGCCCTAATATATTGTCTCTCCTGCAGTCTTGAAGACCTTTTCAACTGGACTATCTATAAACTAATCAAGTTTACTAATTATTGGCTCTGATCACTATCTTTAAGCTAAATCAAGAATTAAGATTTGTTTTATTATTTTTTCAAACTAAGATTGCTTTAAAAATGTAATTGTGGGATTTGAATTTAAAGAAGCATGGCTGGCTTTTCAAATATTACTTACCATGTAAAATTATGGTAAGAATATTAGATACCAGTTGGCCTTTCTTTGCCATGAACAGAAATGGAAAACTCATTTTTCAATTTCCGACCCACCCATCTCCCTTGAAGAGAAAATCTCGGCATTATATAATAAAACATCAACATATAAAAACAATATATAAAGCTAAATGTTAGAATTAAAATTTCAGAATTAAAAAATTAGTTTTTTAAGGAGGCAGGAACAATTAAGTCCTGTAAAAAATTACAGGGCCTTTGGCAAAAGGAGGGTTTTCTTGACACCAACAAACCCACAGATTTGTGCTCCTTTGGGCTGCCCATATGAGGCTGCAGAGCCACGTTTTAACTTTCAGGAGGAAAATCCTTCACATATGTGGATATTGGGGATAGATTTTTTTTCTCCAAGTTCTATCAAAAAACAGAATAAGATGTCAATGGTTGTACAGGATTGCATGTAAAACTATAAACTGGGTTTTTTTCCTCAGAGATTTGGCAAAAGAAAAAAATAATTATAATAACAGACGAAGATTTTCTCAGCTGCTGTAATTTTTCTCCACAAAAATATTTTTTCAAAAGGCCAATATTCCTCTGAGAATAGTCGCTTTAGTTTTGCTGTTTTGAAGTTTCAAAAGATTTTCATCATAAAGCATTCAGAGTTTTTAGTAGGAAGTTGTTTAGAAAGTTTGAGACTGAGGTTTTTTGTTCCTGCATCTTTCAAGTTATGGATAGATTTGAGAAACTCAGATTGTGACTAGTATTTTTTTTTAACCATTGGACAAATAATTAACCAACATTTATACAAAAGTTCAACTAAACTCATCTTTGAAGTCGTGGTGGTTGTTTTATAGAGATGAGCGTCCATAGGTGGTTATTTCTACATTTAGACTAATCTAAACTTAGATTAGAAATTAATCAAGAAGAAACTAATCAAGGATAAAAGCAACCTTAGAACAAAGAAGAAATTTCCCGACAGAATAATTAATTAGTGGAAAAACTTGCCTCCTGAAGTTGTGGGTGCTCCAACACTGGAGTTTTTTAAGAAGAGATTGGACAACCATTTGTCTGAAATGGTATAGAGTTTCCTGCCTAAGCAGGGGGTTGGACTAGAAGACCTCCAAGGTCCCTTCCAACTCTGTTATTCTGTTACATTTGTCTGAAATGGTATAGAGTTTCCTGCCTAAGCAGGGGGTTGGACTAGAAGACCTCCAAGGTCCCTTCCAACTCTGTTATTCTGTTACATTTAATCTTCAGCTGACGAAAAACTAGATAGGCAAGCGATTCCTGCAGATTAGTCAAGATTTCTTGCAGACTCCCGCTATGTTTTCCAGAGAAATGTTCTCCAAATTGATGTCTTCCAGATACATTGAACTTACACAATTCCCAGCCAATATATTCATGAAATACTGCAGATGGTTAGGAACTCTGGGAGCTGAAGTCCAACATATTTAGAGAGCATCGTATTAGGAATGACAATTCTGGAAAGAGGGCTCATCAGTTTCCCACATGTCTGTATTTCTCTAGCATATATAACAAGTAAATCAAGAGAAGAACTTGAAGCTCCAACTTCTTTCCTTGGCTGTTCAAATTAATTTAAGATGCATTAGACCAGGTTTCCATTGTTTGAGCTTAGAAATTTCTGTCTAACGGTGGTGTAGAGCTTTATTTCACAAACAATTCACCTCTCCTCTCCCAGCACATAAACATTCATGTTACCTTCCCAAGTTAGAAATCATTGTAGGAATTCCACCTTTTAGCCTGTTGGTTTGTGTCTCCTAAACCAGCCATATTGTGTGGTGTAAGTTAAAGTGAGGCAGATGGCATCTTTGGATTATGGAATGTGTGTTGTCCAGCTGGGATGTCCTGGCACCTGTTTTCTCAGTGCCAGGGAAATATGTAACTTTTAACATCCCAAGGCTTAAATAGCTTACAACCTTTTATTTCGCATCTTTCTTTGTTGTTTGTATGCAGTTATTTTTATGTGTCATCTTTGCAACATTGATACTCAGGATCATTTTACAAATTCCAAACTCTATACAGGTAGTTCTCAACTTAAAACAGTTCACTGAGTGATCGTTTGAAGTTACAATGGCAATAAAAAAAAGTGACATAACTGTTTTTCACATGTGTGACCTTTGCAGCATCCCCATGGCCATGTGATCAAAATTCAGATCCTTGGCAACTGGTTCATATTTATGACAGTTGCAGTGCCCTGGGGTCATATGATCCCCTTTTGTGACCTTCTGACAAGCAAAGTCAATGGGGAAGCCAGATTTGCTTAACAACTATATTACTAGCTTAACAAGTGCAGTGATTCACTTAAAACAACTCTAGCAAGAAAGGTCGTAAAATGGAGCAAAACTAACTTAACACCTGTCTCACTTAGTAACAGAAATTTTGGGCTCAGTTGTGATCATAAGTTGAGGACTACTTCTACAAAGAAACCTTGATCCCTCCCTTCCACTAGGTCAACTCAACCAATCTGTCTATAGAGAAAGGCTCTTTTCAAATTAACTCCTGTATATATTGTTTAAAAATATCTTTCATCTATTTAATATCTAATGTTAAAATATTTTTCTTCATGCTAAGACAAATCTATGTGTTCTTCTCCTTTAATTGTAATGATTCATTCCTCCTAGTTTCTTCTAATGTCCAGCTTTATAGTTTTATCCTATCATTTTGAAGGAAATACTAAACAAAAGCATTTTTCCATGAGAAGGATTCTTATGATTAATTCTAAAGTCTTATTTCAGATCCATATGACCCTTAATTCATTTGAAACTTTTTAATATCAAAGTTCTAATCGCCTGTTTGCTATTCATTCCATGTGTGGAAATGGGAGAAAGTTACTGTGGTAACCCTTGAATATGGTTTATCCAAAGTAATGAGGAATGTGTGTTTTCATAACATTTTACTCTTTCTTTTTTTAAAAGAGTAGCATTTTTGTAGTTTTTATCTGTTCCAGTTGTCTGTAATTTTATTTTGTCTTTTTCTCTATATGTATCTGAGGGAACAAAAGGAAGAAAGCCTGATTTAGACTTCTGTTACACAATTTTTTTAAAGTGATGAAAATTCTATATGTGGGAAGTTTTAAGAATTTCTCTTAAGAATTTATGAGGAAAACAGTCAGTTTTGCCTGGAGGATTGCAGGGATGTGATGTAGCAGACTCATTCATTAATGTACGGAAACATACAGATAGAAAAGATGGTTAGTTTTTGCTAGCTAATAAAATACTTTATTGACTGAAAATTGTCTATTTTTTCTGCTTCTTGCTATCTATTTTGATTTTTTCAGCACAAATATCTCAGTCCAAATTTTATGTGTAAGTGCAGCCCTTTAGCTTAGAGGGAATGACGTAGGTAAATGGATAGATTTCTTGTTCATGGGAGATTCCTTCAAAAATGTATGATACCTTTTCTCAATAAGGTGCCCTCTAGATGTCAATCAATCAGAATAGAGCTGGAAGGGACCTTGGAGGTCTTCTAGTCCAACCCTCTGCTCAACAGGAGACCTTACCAGTGATGGCGAACCTTTTAGAGACCGAGTGCCCAAACTGCAACCCAAAACCCACTTATGCATCGTCGAGTGCTGGGTGGGTGTGGCCCATTGGTTGCGCGTGGCCCATTGGCTGGGCATGGCCCATTGGGTGGGCATGGCCAATTGGGTGGGCATGGCTGCGGTGGTAACGGCAGGCTGGGTGGGACTAAAAAGTTCAATCAATCAATTCCAACTTTGCAAGATCTTTTTTTCCCCGCGAGAAGTTGAAATTGACTGATTGAACCTTTTTTTTTTTTTTGCACGGGACGGTGGAGGCCTAAAGCAAAAAGGTTTTATAAAACCCAGCTGAAGGCCTAGGACTGGGGCGACGGCGCACGTGCCCACAGAGAGGGCTCTCAGTGCCGCCTCTGGCACCTGTGCCATACGTTCGTTACCATTGCCCTATACCATTTCAGACAGGTGGTTGTCCAGTCTTTTCTTAAAAATCTCCAGTGATGAAGCACCTACAACTACAACATGCAAGCTGTTCCATTGGTTAATTGTCCTCACTGTTAGGAAGTTTCTCCTTAATTCCAGGTTCCTTCTCTCCTTGAGTAGTTTCCATCCATTGTTTCCATCCATTGCTTTGGAAAATAAGTTGACCCCTTCCTGTTTGTGTCAGATACTGAAATACTGCTATCATGTCCGTCCTAGTCCTTTTTTCTCTAGAATGGCCATACCCAAATTCTGCAACCTGTTTCCAGGCCCTTAATCATCTTAGTTGCTCTTTTTGCACTTTTTAAAAAAAATAAAGTTTAAACATTGTTTTGTAATGTAATGACCAAAATACTGGATTTAGTATTCCAGGTATGGCCTTACTAAGGATTTATAAAATATAAAATAACAATGTCAGCGGGCCGGATGCATCATAGTGAAACCACGCCCACCCAATTGCCGGCAATGGCAAAAAAGTCACGACACGTCACATGACATTGCGAGTTTGACACCCCTGCAATAGGTCATAATAACTTGGACAATTAGGAGCTATCCTAGATTTCTGAGATTATTAGCTGGGAAGGCTGATACATTAACTTAAAATTAGCAGAGTCTTTAGTAACACTTTCTTTTGTAATTTAAACTTGATGATTACTTGATCTTGGTTAATCAAGTTTTTTAATCAGTTCTTTTGCTTTTTAAAAAAATCCTTTTACTTAAGGAATATATGCTGCTTTTTCCTTGCTGGACCAGAATTCCTTTAAGTCCTGTATCATGGAACTCGTACATGATATGATTGCAAGACTTTGGTTTGTTTTAATATATTATAATGATGAGGAAAAAAACAGAAGTGATGGACTAAATTCTTCACCTGATACCTTCAGCTCTAAAAAAAAGAATCTCTGTGCTTCTCCTTTCAATTTTTTCCAGGTTGAATTGTTAAAATTCCATTTTTTTTCCTCTGCAGTTCTTTCTCTATTTTTCCTTCTTTGCTTTTACACCACTTAATCAGAAAGTGAAGAGAACGGCTGTGACACTGTCCCTAGCAGTGTCACAAACCAGAGCTGTAATTTTTACACTGGCTTCTAGTCTATTGATTGGTTTGCACCTGCTAGCTATACTGCTGGGAGATTAGTGAGAACGATAGCAAGAGTTGAGAAAAGGGAGCTTGGATAATAGGTAAGAAAAGGTTATATATTTTAGTTTTATTTTTAAAGTATACAGTTCTGTGGTGTGTGTGTGTGTGTGCGTCTGTCTGTCTGTCTGTCTGTCTGTTTCTATTTTTCTATTATTTGCCTGCCTGCCTACCAGTCTATCTACCTATCTGCGTATCTAGCTATCTTATCTTTCTCTGTCCATCCATTCATCCATCCATCCATCCATCCATCCATCCATCCATCCATCCATCCATCCATCCATCCATCCATCGTGCCATCCTACAATGTGTGTGAAGCATGTTTCTAAACATCAAGGAATGACTGCATCTGAGTTTTCATGGGTTAGGATTCTGATACAGATGATCACAGCTTTGCTCGTCTAGTGCTCAATTGATTATTGTAAAGTGACTTAAAGGGTCTTTTTTTTCACACAGAAGAAAACGCCTGTGCCATGGAAGGGACTAAAGGCTGAGAAAGCTTTTTTTCTGTAAGAAAAGCCACTTGCCAGACTTCAAATGGTCTCAGGAAAAAAAGAAAAAAAGTGCAAATTCCTACATAGATACAAGCTATAGGTCTCTCTAATATTCTGCATCTAAAATGCTACTACAAGTGCAGTTTTTTAAAAAAAACTATCACAAGAAAAAGTTGTTAAAAATCTAGAACAGTGATGGCGAACCTTTTAGAGACTGAGTGCCCAAACTGCAACCCAAAACCCACTTATGCATCGTCGAGTGCCGGGTGGGTATGGCCCATTGGCTGGGTGTGGCCAATTGGGTGGGTGTGACCCATTGGGTAGGCGTGGCTGCGGTGGTAATGGCAAACTGAGTGGGACTAAAAAGTTCAATCAATCAATTCCAACTTTGCAAGATCTTTTTTTTTCCCGCGAGAAGTTGAAATTGACTGATTGAACCTTTTTTTTTTTTTTTGCACATGACGGCGTAGGCCTAAAGCGAAAAGGTTTTATAAAACCCAGCTGAAGGCCTAGGACTGGGGTGACGGCACGCATGCCCACAGAGAGGGTTCTGAGTGCCGCCTCTGGCACCCGTGCCATAGGTTTGCCACCACTGATCTAGACGTATTTGCCTTAGCGTGGTTACAAAAACTCCAACACTTTTTTTTTTAAAAAAAAAATTAGGTTTCATTCTAACCAGAAGGTACCACAACTTTTTCACAAGCAGGCATAAACTTCATACATATCTCTCTGTTAGTCATCCAAGGTAGACCAGAGAAGAAACAAGACCAGATGAATGAATTCTACTTGATTTTAATGCTACGTTAACAGAATCTTGCAAGTCTGAAAGTACAGATCTCCCGCTGTCACATTTTCAGGCTGAGAAGACCCTAACCCTATCCTCTTTCTCCACCCATTATGCAGCTGAGAGCTGTACCCTCGCTTATCTGATGGTTCCCTACGCAGCATTTCTTTACCATTTCTCTCAAAATCTTTCTCACATTCTGTTACACATTCCGAAGACTTACTTGATTTGTTTGAGACTAAATCAATGACACTAGTAACCATATATTAAGAACATGTCTGATATGGATTAATTTGTCTGAATGGCATAGCCACCTACAAATTGGGCGCAGTGGGTTAGTGGTTAAAGATGCTGAGCTTGTTAGCTGAAAAACTGACAGCTTGACTTCAAGACTGAAATGGCACATAATGGGTTGAGGCTCCATTATTCGCCCCTGGCTGTTCAAAAGCATGCAAATGTGAATAGATAAATAGGTACCACTTCAGTGGGAAGCTAACAGCATTCTGTGCCCCTTGGTGTATAATCATGCTGGCCACATGACCATGGAAGTTTCTTCAGACAATGCTGGCTCCCTTGTCTAGGAAATGGTGATGAAATTGGAAATATCTGAACAAGAGAAATGTTAACTTTCATTTTAGCTTTAGCTTTAGCTGCAGAATACTTCATATGAATGAAAGATAGAGGCAGGCCTCTTGTCACATTTGAGAAAGACAAAGTACACTATTTGGTTGTGGTACTAATAAAGATATATGGTAACAAAGCAGCTGTTTTTGAATGTCTTTTATTAACTGTAGTCTTAATTGCATAGGTTTTCAAGATAAAAGAAGAAACCTCCTGATTATGTCAACAATCCATTTAGTCTATGGATTGGTGCATGACTGATAAAAATTCATATGCTAGCAGAATAATGCTTAGGACCATCCAGTGCAAATTAGACTCCTACATGGAAAAGGAGATATTCTGTCAGGTGATATTCAGATGATATTTTGTCTGGTCCCTGAAATTACAACCACTGCAGTGGCCCCACAGTCATGGGATACAAATTGAGCACTTGGCAGCTCACCTGTACAGGGATGCTTCGCCTACACTTGCCCCTCTCCCCTCCCTTTGTCTGCTGTTTTCACCACCCTGCACAGCAACACTCCTTGGTGGTATTGATTCTGAGGCTGAAGTAGATGCCTGGGGCCTTCAGCAGTCTCAGCTGGAAACCGTAGCCTCCAGGCTCAACTTCAGGCCAGCACTGCCTCCAAGGAATGAATGAATTTATTTATTCAATTTCTGTAGCTGACCATCTCAGCAAATGACTCTGAGTGAAATGTCACCTCAAGCCATCCCAGCAGCAGAGCACAAAGTTTCCATTGCCTTTACGCTCCGCACACCCTGTTGTGCCCGGCTAACATTTGCCATCTTCCTCCCACTGTTGATAAGGCACATGCAGCCGATTTCTATGTGAGACAGTTGCTGGCTACTCCAGGCCTTCTCTCCATATGATTTTTGACAGCATTATTTAGTGACAAAAATTCTGGTCCAATTACCATGGTAACTAGAGGACTACCTGTATTTCATTTAATAAATTTGGTTAGCTTACCTAGCATGGATTCTCCCGCAGAACTATTAAAATGCACTTTGGAAAATTGGTGCATGACTGATAAAAATTCGCATACTAGCAGAATAATGCTTAGGACCATCCGATGCAAATTAGACTCCTACATGGAAAAGGAGATGCCAGAAGTTGCAGCTGGTTTTAGAAGAGACCAAAGAACAAGCAACAATTATTGCAGATGCAAGCTGAAATAATGAGAAAACCCAAATAATACTAAAAAGGAGCAAATATGTGCTTCTGTCAGCCTTTTGAAATAGGTCAGGGTAGGAAGCAAGCTGCGATTGTACAGTTGTTGAATATAATAACAATCTTGAAACCCCAAGGCAAAAAAGAACCAAAACAGAGTCAATTGCCTTTTTTAATGCTAATACTGTTGATTGTTTATTTAATATTTTTTGTTCATTCCTTACTTGTGTATCCTTACTCTTCTACACTTTCATTGATTATAAACAAATCTTCAGTTGTATTGACAATATCAGTCTGTAAAATGATCTGGGAAGATGCAAACCCCAGGGCAAATCATTATCCTCATGAGGGCAGGAAATCACAGCCTGGATAGTGAAATAAATTGGATCTCAGTTATGAGAAAAGCTGCATACTCTCAAACTATATGCTAAATATTTACTGAAGAAGGCTGGATTTAAAGAATATAAGCATGATTTTAAAATTGGTGGAAGAAATATCAAACATCTGGACTACACTGTTGACACAAATATATATATATATATGGTAATAAATTTGTACTTTCAGTCTTGCAAGGTTCTGTTAATGCAGCCTTACATTAAAGTAGAATTAGCCCCTTTGGTCATATTTCCTGTGGAGGCTGACACTAGAATAGCCAAAAATGCAATAGTTTGCAAGTTCTAGTAATAAAAATTAAGGAACACTTCAAAAAAAAATTGACCAAAGAATAAATACAGAGAAGAGCAAACTAGTGATTGCAGGTACGTCAACTAGTCTTCACATTGACAATGAAGACATTGAAGTGATGAATAACATCTGCCTTGTAGGATCAATTATCAACTGCAAAGTAACCATCAGTCAAGAAATATGTGCAAAATGGCACTTAGTGGGATAGCAATGAAGGCCTTGAAAAAGATATTCAGATGTTGTGATGTGTCTATACCTACAACGTCTTGTGTATATAATGCAGGGGTCCCCAATCTGAGGGCCGTGGCCTAGTAGTGGGCCGTGGGCTGCTGGCCACTGGGCTGTGGGATAGGCTGGCTAGTGTGGGCACATGTGCGAGCACCCCCACTTGCGTTAGCACCGCAGCTGTGGGGCACGAAAACAAGATGCCAAACCACAGGCCACAAAATGGGATGTGTGCCGCCATGTTGCATGAAAATGGGCCAACGCTGCACTTTAGGGCACAAAAATGGGATGCCGCCATGCCTCGGTGCATGAAAATGGTTGATGCTGCACAGAAACAGCGTGCTGTGCACAAGAACGGGGCAGGGCTAGCGAATATCATGCAAGTGCTAGCCCCACTCTGTTTGCATCACGCACATGCTCGCGGCCCTGTGTGTGTGCGGCATGTGCACACACGTAAAATGCTTCCCCCTCCCTTCCGGTCCACCAACTAAGAAAGGTTGGTGACCTCTGATATAGTGGTTTTTCCTATGTCTTCTATAGAAGTGAAATTTGGATTTTGAAGAAGTGCGATAGAAAGAGTATTGACACTTTTGAACGTTGGCGTTCGGTAATACTGCTAAGAATATAATGGATTACCAAGAAAACAAACAAATGGGTCGTACAACAAATTAAGTGAAGAATTCTCGCTTGAGGCATAAATCATCTGACTCAAATGATCTTACTTTGATTCATTATGTGAAGGCCTAGCTTCTCTGAGAAGACAATAAGCTGGGAAAACTGGAAGGAAAGATAAGAGGATGATCAGTAGCAAATGGATGGACTCATTTAAAGTGACAAGGGGACGTGAACTGTTAGGTTGAGCACAGATCATCTTGGAGATGTTCCTTTATGGTTTTAGGAATCAACACCGACTTGATGGCACTTAATAAAAAATTCATTAAAAATAGCCTGATTTAAAATGGATATATAACCATTTGGTTTTTACTTAGCACTAAAGCCTGCAACATAATACAGATAAATTGTATCTTGTGAGGCATTTCTAGTGTCACAGTGTTTTTTATCTAAAAGGGTCTCTTGCCAGTAGATATCACATAATCTGATTCCAAGCCAATTACAACTTTTAGTGCTTTTAGTCATTTTAGGGTATACTTTAAATTTTCCACAATGGCTGACCAGATACTCACTTCTGGAATTGCTTTGGCTTTCTATCTAACAGGTTCTTCTTGATCATACCATTTGCATCTGATGTGTTCAGCATCTTTTTTTTTTTAAATGAGCAAGCTAAGCTCCCTTTCCTGAGTCATCAATATGTTATTTTCTCTCTCCCTCCCTTCAGCCACTTAGCCTTTTCTCTCCGTTTTGTATTGGGATTTTAATACATTTACTAGACCAAATCAAAGCAGGTCAGATATGTTCCACTGAGTCGCATCCTATAGTAATAAAAAAAATTGCAAACTAGTGTATCTTTAGTTACAGCAGCTGCATAGCTTGGGGACAGTCTTAAGTTTTGCTTGAACAATGTGTATGTGCAATATTGTTCATCCTTTTAGTTGGTGGGTCATTAGTCTCTAGGAGGAAAAGAAAACCCTTAATTTATTGCATCAAACCCTTAAGGAAGCAAAGTTTCTGAAAATAAATTAAAGGAAACTGATGAAATATTAGAAGGCCATTATAAAGAAGCATTTAACATCTGTTGTAATGATGAGGATTGACACTACTTTGGTAATTTTCTAAGAAGCCTGGTGTTACCAGCACAGTTAGATGGTGGAGGCTAATCATACTGCTGGGAATTTAATTCTAGGTTTATTGAACATCTGTGAGGTAATTGTTTCCCTGCATTCCATATATACGTGTGTTTATCTCTGATTGCATGTGTGCATATATTTACATATAGTCATACATACACACATATCCTTGATTTTTTTTTTCTTCAGCCACAAAGCATTCATTTGCACTGTGGTGTTGGATATTGTGCATATATATTTGTAAAGTTTGGGGAATTTTCACTCAATGCAAGATTATTTTAATAGTAGCCATTCATTAATCAGAATGCATAGTCAACCCAAAATTTCATTTCTATATTAGGCCACTACTAAGACTGAAATCAGAGAAATTCTTTTATTAACTTTTTGTTTCATATGCAGAAGAGTGCGTGCTCCAGATTAAGGGCTAGATATGTTAATTAGCTATTGTCTACATTAGTCTTCCCAAACTGGTGTCTTCTAGGACCTGGGATAACAACATGTAGAATTCCCCACCTGGACTTGCTAGGCATTCCATCATGTGTATTCGTTAACTTTTTTTTTTTATTTTAGGAGGGGGTACCTCCCAACCAGTATTTGACTCCTTGAACTGCCTAGATAAATCCCTATAGCTTTCCTGGAAGGTTCTCCCTCCCCAGAAATGGTTTGCTATTGTCTGTTTCTTTGAGTTGAGAGTGACTGGTCCAAGGTCACCCAGTTGGTTTTGTGCCTAAGATGGAACTAGAACTCATAGTGTCCTGGTTTCTAGCTTGATTCCCTAACCACCACATCAAACTGTCTCTTGAAGTTAGCCTAGTTGGTAAATAATTATTTGAGAACAGTTTCATATTCATTTTAGTTGTCTTAGTTTTATTTTATCCTTTGAAATAAATTTAAAAATCTATTTTCACACTTGCAGTTTATAGTATAAACATGTTATCTACTAAAAACATATTGGATCTCTTTGGATTTTGATTGTTTTAGGTACATATACAAGAAGAATCTTGATGGTTTAGGTACAAGTACAAGGGAACTCAAATTAAGAACCAGTTTAACTAACTCAAATTAAGAACCAGTTTAAGAACTAAGTTATCTGTGTTTGATTTTTTTTGAAACCAGGAAATGGGAGACTGAATTGGTAACTCCATGTTTAGATAGATATGTAGCTTGATCCTGAAGGTCAATCATTATGATGGGAAGAATCTAGAATCTTCTTATATGATTGCACTACGATGATGAACCTGTGGCATATGGTTTTTCATGTTTTTTTTCTCCCCTCCTTTCTCTTCAAGTTGAACATGTGGGAATATATAAAGTTACAGTCTTAATGCAATTTTGTGGTAGAAATAGCATTTGTCAAAGACAGTTGTGTGGGTTAGTAGGGAAGGCTTTGCACACAATTCCATTGTTTCCTTTCTGGTTTCCAAATTGATCGTGATCTGATATTTCAAGTGGAGATAAACCAGGACTATAAAGCTCCTCTCTTGTGTAATTGTTTTGATTACCCTGTTCTGTCTTGTGTGGTAGGTATTGTTAATCATGATTAACTATGAGACAAGCTCCATGAATGGCCATGTAGAGTGGGCAGTAATCAAATAAACATAATCATTTTAACATAATGCCACTAATATGTACTTAATGGTAGATAGTCCCTTTTAAAAGACAGTCCTTCTCTTTGTGATTTAGAAGTGTGTCTTGTGCGTACAAACACACACACACAGCACACACACACACGCATGCAAGAAATGTTAAAGGCTTGTATTTCAGATAATAAAAAGCTTATTTCATTCTTAGGTAGCACTGTGGTTTAAATAAGCTTTGGGCATTGCTTTTTCAAGCAGTAATGCTCCTTTTAAATTCAAAGAGAAAAAAGAAAACCAGTTTGGAGAGAATAATTTAGAGTAGTAGTTATTATTGATTAACATATTTATAACTCTATCCTTACTTATTATTGTTAGCTTTTTTTGCTCTCAGTTGCATTTCAAAGGAAGTTGCATTCATGTATATGTGTTTTAATTATCCAGGAAGTGAAATAGCTTTCTTCTAGCTTATAAGTATGCCAAAGAATTATAGATTTGTACATGTGATCAGAAGTGTATTCTCTCAGATAAATATTTCTGCTAGGTATGCATATAATACTTCAGAATGGACTTTAGAGAAAAGAGAAGCAAGAAGGAAGAATCAGTTCTACCCAAGCTTTTATAGCTATTCTACTGGGCTACTAGACATTTTAAATCTTAGCCGATTATTAAAAGAACTGTAACTTAAGAACAGGTGTCTGAACACATTTCTCCTTTTCTTTCCTGTGTCTTGCTAGTTAATCTTGATGAAAAAGATTGCCTTACTCTGTGTTTGTGTAATCTGATCTGTGAGCCTTTGGGGGCAAGGAGTGGGATAAAGTATTTTCAGTAAATTAGCCAATAATTCTATTGTAGATTCCCAACAGAATCAACATGCCTTTCTACTATACATGAAAAGAAAAGAAGAACAGACATTATAGTCTTCATTTAATAATATGGATAGGCAGGCATATACATAAACACTTAAGCAGACGCACACAGTGCATGTGAAATTAAAGCATACAAATTAAGCGTTAATAACAGCCACACTTTCAAAAAAACAACTGCAGAATAAACCAATCAGAGTGTGCAAAATTTAGAAAGAGCCATTTAGTAAACCCTTCTTGATAGAGAACTTTAATGAATACATTGCCGGTTGCTGGAATTGGGTATGTCTACTTTAATGAAGAGAAGGACGAGGGGGAACATGATAGCAGTGTTCCAATATCTCGGGGACTGCCACAAAGAAGAGAGAGTCAAGCTATTGTCCAAAGCACCTGAAGGCAGGACAAGAAGCAACGGGTAGAAACTAACCAAAGAGAGAAGCACTAAGAACTAAGGAGAAACTTCCTGACACTTCGAACAATTAACCAGTGGAACAACCTGCCTCCAGAAGCAATGAATGTTCCAACACTGGACGTTTTTAAGAAGAGACTGGACAGCCATTTGTCTGAAATGGTATAGGGTTTCCTGGCTGAATGGGGTTGGACTAGATGACCTCCAAGGTCCCTTCCAACATCATCATCATCATCATCATCATCATCATCATCATCATCATCATCATCATTATATGTGTGGAAGAATTGCCATTGATAAAAAAGCATTAACCAAAGCAGTAATGTGACAAACATCCTCTTTACACAGTCAGAGTTGACAGATTTCTGCCTTGGTGTGTACACAGAAAGACATTTAATATATTTTATCTCCATGTACCTTACAAGCTTTCATAGATCCAACAGAGAAGTGCTTCTGGAGACCACTTTTGAGACATGAAAATGTCCAAGAGGCTGACTTAATGATTCTTCCTCATTTTAAGCAGCCATTTCTACAATGTCATTGTGGCATCTTTTTCTCAGTTTCTCAGGTTGAGAGGCATGAAGATCAGAACATTTTGTTTGGATTATATGTAACCATTCAAGCAATCCACTTAAAATCTCAGCTTCATAGGGATCAACCTTCATTTTCTCCCAAAAGATTCCTTACCAACCCAGGACTCACCTAAAGAGGGAGGTCATCTCATCTTGAGCAACTGCTAAGGGCTAAATGTGTCTGAAATTTGTCATTATTTGTCCTCGTAGACAATTTAGCAGATAGCAAGATTGGCCATTTTTTTGCCCCCGCAGAACATACCTTCTTGTGATCTGTGAGTTTTTTCAAGTCAGTGTCAAATCCTGGTGACTATTTGGATTAGTCCCTGCAATTTTCTTGGCAAGATTTCAGAACTGGTTTGGCATTGCCTCCTTCCTAGAGCTGAGAATGAGTGACTGGCTCATGTTCACTCAGGTGGCTTTGTTCCTAAGGCAGAATTTGAACTCATGGTCTCTCAGTTTCTAGCTTGGTGCCTTAAACCATTATACCAATTGGCTCTCTTCTTGTGGCCTAGATCAGCAGCCCCCAACTTTCTGGGTAATAGAGAGGGGGCATGGTTTTGTGTGCTGCCTGCATCCTATGGATGGGGCTTCGCTTGTTTGCATGGACCAGCTGCCGGTGCTGGTCTACAGACCAAGAGTTGGGGGACCCTTAGTCTAGATGCCTTAATTTCTCTCTGAATTATACCGTTCAGAATACTTATTATTTCTACAGAGATTTACTTGCATGCAACTCAAGTCTGTCACTTACAGGCTACAAAGTCTATGGCTTATTCTCTCAAGAAGTCACCTTTTGGCAGATTTGTCTCTACACTTTTGCTTTCTCTCTGAAGAGAAAACTGCCACTTATTCTTTGACAGGAATCTAAGCTTTTCTCAGTAAACAAAGGAATTGTGTTTCTTCTTTTGCCTGGAGAGTGCCTGTTCCTCTGTCTTCCTTCAAAGCTCACCTTTTCTTTATATTTAATCTTGCTAAGAGAAGTTTGACAGCCAGTCTTTCTCTGGGTGATATTCACCTTCCCCACATGCTGGGTGAATGATGGCTACCAGAAAGTATTGTTCAAGTATAGTATGAGAAGGAGGGTGGATTTGATTTAAATCATGATTTAAATCACTAGTAAAATGCTTGATTTAAATCAAATTGATTTAAATCAGGCATGTCAAACTCGTGACGTCACAGGAGATCGCGCAATGTATTGCAATTTTCCCCCCATTGCCGTCAATGGGGCAGGTGCAGTTTTGACATGATACATCCGGCCTGCAGGCCGGCAGTTTGACATGCCTGATTTAAATAATAATTTTTAAAGGGCAACTCTCATCTCTGTCCTCCAGTGGCTCCTCCTCTGACCCGCTGTTGACTCACCGACAGTCCCATTCACTTTAATGTGATACAACAAGGTGAGGGACGTGGCGGGCCGCAGGTGAGTGGATGTCGTGATGGATCTGAAATATCAGGTGCTCTTTAAACGTTAAGAACTCATTCTTGCTGGTAGTTAGAATCTTTAATATTATTATTTGCAAACAAAATGAAGGTTTCCTAACCTGTCAGGTTAGTAAAACAGCGATATCAGAACCGATTTTAGGTTAACAGGTTAATCACACATAGTTAGAGAACTACTCAAATTCTTTTATTAAATTAAAACACTTAAATTCTGGTACAGATGCATTTCTCTTCAAACAATCACACAGTTTGTAGTGTACATAGATTTGCAAAACAATGGGATAAAGGAATATTCCTGAACTTTGTTTTATGATTTATGTCATGGTTACTGTGAACTTGTGTTAATGCATAAATGCAGTGCATGTTATCTCAGCTTGCAGAGCTTGGAATGAGTTTACCAAAAATGTAAATATTGCAGAATATACAGCCTCATGCTACATAACTAAGCTCCATTTCATGCTGAATAAACTAAATTATTAATGTATCTTAAATAGAAAACTATATTTAGATAGATTTTTACTCTAAAAGCATTTTATTAAAATAAATTTGATAAAAATAAAAAAAATCCGATTTAAATAAAAGAAATCCGATTTAAATAAAAGAAATCCGATTTTTTAATTTTTTTTAAAATAATTTATTATTATCCACCCTGATTAGAAGCAAATCTCAAGATACAACTATTTAATTCCAGGTTAGAACAATAAGGTCCACAGCAATTAAAGTATTATTGGTACTTTATTTCCTGCAAATATTAATCACAACATTTTTATTTCCTTTTTGAATTTCTATTTTTTATATATATAATGGAAAGTGAGAGTCTTGAACGTTTGATCATGTTATATCCCCTATCCAAAGTCTGTGTTTCATTACTTGTATAAAAAAGGGAGGTCTTGGCTTAAAAATGTTGGTGGTGCTGCTAACTAAGAATAAATAAAAGGAAATGTTGTACATTCTTTCAGATTTATGACTTAAATCAGTTCATCGTCAAACTAGACAAGGAGCCCAAGAAAAACTAAGGAAAAGTTGAGGTTCAAGATTATAGAAAGGACAAATACCAGATACTTCAACAAGAGCAGAGAGACTTTTTTTGTTAATGTCTTTTCTGTTTTGTTTTGTTTTTTTGTTTTTTTTTAAATATTTTGGTGTTTTGCATTTTAATCTTCTTTGAATAAATTAAAATTTCCCTCCCAAGAAGATCTTGAATACACCACATCTATACTTTTGCAAGAAGACAATGCAGATAGCTATGTCTATTCAATAGAAAGTGATCTGAATTCATGGGAAAATTAACTATTTCACATTTTATATTATTCATGAATAGTGTGCTTGAGGATTAGAAAAACTCTGTTTAAGTTAAGTGCTAAATTATTATTTTTTTAGGACACTAGAAATTGTTTTTGGATGCTGTGTTTTTATTGTTGTCATTATGACCTGCTTAGAATTATGTTATATAAAGATTGGTGACCATATAAATAAATGTAAATAAATAATATATAAAATAAAATGTTGAAGATTGAGAGCAAGAAGGGCTTTAAGAGAATTAAGATCGGCTGGCTAATAACAAGAGTGAATACTGTGTATCTGGGTAAGTCATTTTGGCTGTGGCTTCACTATACAAAGGTTATTTTCATGATTTGCATGGGGTGTAAGACAATATATTCCAGGGGGTGTGAAAACTTGGCTTTAGAAATTTCAAAATTATAGTGTATATGCATAATTCGTTGCCGTTATTTTAAACTTTTGTAAGGGGTGCGAGAATATATTAGAAGAGTTCTAGGGATGCAGAGTATAGAAAAGGTTGGGAACCGCTGGCCTAGAATAATTCTCCTGGCTCATTTAAAATGCACTGGTGCTCACTTATTAAGGCAAACAATGCCTAGGATCAGCAATGGCACAGTGGTTAGAATGCAGAATTGCAGGCTAATTCTGTCCACTGCCAGGAGTTCGATTCTGACTGGCTCAAGGTTGACTCAGCCTTCCATCCTTCCGAGGTCAGTAAAATGAGGATCCAGATTGTTGGGGGCAATATGCTGACTCTGTAAACTGCCGAGAGTAGTGTAAAGCCCTGTGAGACAGTATATAAGTCTAAGTGCTATTGCTATTGCTATTGCTTGTACTTTTGATTAAATTTGGCTTCTTTTGGCTACTTTTATGGAGTGGTCTTTTTCCCCCCTATCTTCCCTGTTGCTGAAATGCTGGAAGCAGTAGAGATGCCTAGAATTTATTGTACACTTAAACGGTGTTTTAAAATATGTCTGTTTTGTATGAATGCTAATTCGCAAACTAAACTTCACAAATTTCAGTCCTTCACAAACTAAACTTTTGGAAGTTACCCTTGTAGTCAGTAGTGAAGCTATTTAGCAGGGCCAGCATTGTTTCCATTAAAGATTGCTGGACTCATAAAAACTGCTTGGTCTCCTATACACAGATCTGTATTATGAACTGCTGAGTTTAATTCTTTTATTTGATTGCAAATTCTTTTATTTGATTGCAAAATACTATTCAGGGAGCTTTTCCTCTGCCTGCTCCAGTAAGGTTGCTTTCTGTGTAAGTTTTATTGCAATCATTATAATTCAAATGTAAGCTAATATTCACGTTTAATTAGATTTCAGCATTAGGAGATTAGCTCTAAATAATCTTTCTATGTTTCAACATGCCTTCAATATGGAAAGTACATTGTATTTTAATTCTGTGATTTAAATATGTACTTTCTCCTTGCATATGGTTCAGACTTCCCTATCGTTAGAATAAGATTTGGCAAAAATTATGCAATATTGGCTCACATTTGAATTATAATGATTGCAATAAAACTTACACAGAAAGCCCATACTTTTAGACACAGAAAGCCTATATTTTTAGATCTTTGTAAGGAATGTCAAATCATTGTTGTTATGTTACCAATATCTGATGACCAGGTGAGTACATATAGTTCTCATTTAGCGACTGACTTGTTTAGCAACCATTTGCAATTACAAAGGTGATAAAAAAGTAACTTTATGACTAATATTTACATTTATTACATTTGCAAGTCGGTGAAGGGTAGAAAAACTGAAGTGAGATCATAAACACAATTGTGGATTTACTTAGCAACTGCTTCACTTAATGACTGTGTTGTAGTTGCTCAACTAGGACTGCTTGGATTCTGCAGCCAAGGAATCCACAAAACATTGATCACAGATTTTAAAAAGCACATGAATATTAGCTTACATTTGAATTATAATGGTGGCAATAAAACTTACACAGAAAGCAACCTTACTGGAACAGGCAGAGGAATAGCTCCCTGAATAGTATTTTGCAATCAAATAAAAGAATTTGCAATCAAATAAAAGAATTAAGCTCAGCAGTTCATAACACAGATCTGTGTATAGGAGACCATGCAGTTTTTGTGAGTCCAGCAATCTTTAATGGAAGCAATGCTGTTCATGCTAAAGTAGATACTCCTAGACCAGAATTCCTGAACTTTTTACCATTATTCTTCCCTTTATTGTAACTTTAATGTACATACTTCCCCATAAAACCCAAACACAAAAGTGAACACAAATGAACAATGAAAACAATACAATGAAACATTGACAAAGATAGATTTATTATAATAAAACACATCTAAAATTTCTTCATATCTGTCCTGGACTCTGGTCTGTACTTCCCCAAGAAAGGTATATATTTCAGATTGATAAACCTTGTCCTAGATGGTCCTTAAAATTACTTGTGCACACATTTGTATCTGTGATCAGATAAAGGCATAGGTAAAAAATATTGTAATGTTGACTTCGTCTTGCACAGTAGTGCAGCAGCCAAGGGATTTTGGAGCTCCATTCCCTTTGGCTGAATTTCTTCCTGTTTGGGGATCCTAAATGGGCCAGATGTTGCCCCGAAGAGACGGCAAAGAAAGAAGGAAGTCCCGCGGACCACGGAGAGATGGTGGTTGATCTGATCAGTCCAGGAGAAGCCTTCCAGAAACCAACAGGAGAAAGGCTAGCCTAACTTCAGAGTCTAGCCCAAGCTACAAGCAACTGAAGTCAAAAGGCACTATTTTAAGCTGATTATAAACAGTGCATTTGAATCTGGGTAAGATCATCGATTTTCTCTATCCTACTTATTAACTTTTCTGGGGAAAAAATTCCCAAGAAGCAAAAAAACTCCGAACGTGAAGGAGGAGGATTTTTGCCCCACCCTTTTACTAACAGAAGCGGTGAATTAAACCTTTTATGGAGGACCAAAACATACAGAAATGAAATGAAATGAATATAAAACCTAAATTTGGATAAGTTTGGAATTGTTGAATGGTTAAGATTCTCATTTTAAAGACAATTTTCTATTTTGATAATTTGAAAAATAAACTGGTGCTGACATCTAGTGGTGGATAAAGACTATAACAGCTATGGCTTTTATACAGGACTTGGCAAAATCTGGAAAAAACTAATCTGTGCTTGTGGCCTTCAAAGCTATAACAATAGCTTTGATTCTTGACCACTATGGAAAATCAGAGACTTGCAGAAAGAACTAATAAAAAAAAAACCTTTCAAGAGGAGACATATGAGATACTGTAACTAATTCAAACAACAATGACTTCAAACCACAAAGAAATCCAAAATAACTTTGAAAACATAAACCAATTCATCTCCAATTTAACTTTACAACAAAAAAATATCCCAGGAAATAACAATAGAGAAGGAGCAGACAAAACAGATAACAGAACCCAAATTTGAGGATAGAGACTCAAAGACGGAACTTAACACAACAAAGAAGTATGACTTAGCCCAAGTGGGGAAAAAATAACAAGAAATATTGGTTTTGGAAAAGGCAACTTATACTTTAAGACCACAAGACAAATTTGAGGATAAGAAAAAAGATTGGTAAAAATGGATTGCAGAGACATCAGGAACACCACTAGAACTGGAGAGACAAAAAATGATAAGAGATACAGAGAGGAAAAAGAAAGAAAAAGATTTTCAACAAACATGAAAGAGCAAATGCCTCTCACAGAGATATTGTACTTGACTAATTTTTTATATCTACAGCGACACCTACAAGAATATGGAAAGACTCTTTGATTCAGCAGAATATATTGATTAAAGATATTGGGCAAAAGAAGAAGGCCAAAGTGAAAATTAAGAAAATAGTTGATGGGAATTATCAGAGAAAATATTTAAAAAATGAATATGGTTAAAATAATAGAAAGATTTTGGATATGAATTTTAGTTTAAGAGGGAGGAGTCCTTCAAATACTTGTCTTTGGTAGAAGATTTGGGAATTTATATTTTTCTGTATGATAAATATCGTGGTGGGTTACTTTCTGCTCCTTCACAGATTATTGTGAGATTCTTTGTTCTCTTTATTTGCAAAGTATATATTTTTGAGTGATTTACACCAAGCTTTAATCCAAACCTATGAAAATCCATGCCTAAAATCCAGTTGCACCTCCAGAGAAGCAAGCAAGCATGTAGAATCAGCAATTTGACACTTAAGTAAATTGATTCCTAAGCTACTCCAAGAGACTGTATCAACTCTAGTCCCCAAGCCAAGTATTTACAAAAGTATCTAACAGAGAAAAGTTATAAATACCCAGCAATCATTAAAATTAAAATGTTGTGCAAACAAAAACCTAGGAAACTTAGCTGATTAGAAGCTAATTATCTTACAGTATTGGAGAATACTTACAGTATGGGGCAGATCTTGGAACAGTGAAGATCTGAATGTCTCCCAGTCACATGAGCATAAAACAAGTCTTACCAAACTCCCTGGGAAGACTTTGGCAGAAGAGAGGATTCAACTTACATGGCTCGACTTAATGAGACTGTAAGCACATAGAGAGCTCAAACAGATATACAACACAGCCAGATAAGAATGGCTTAACTGATAACATGCTAGGTAGAAGCTCTAGTCTAGAGCAGGGCTTTTCAACCTTTTCACCCATTGTACCACTTTTAGGATATGGCAACATCCAAGTACTACCCGTCGCCTAGCAAGGTGTCAAAAACTTGATGACCCCCCAAAAAAAGGAAAAAAGTGATAAAGTACAGATAGTCCTCGACTTACAACAGTTTGCTTAGTGACTGTTCGAAGTTACAATGGCCCTGAAAAAGTGCCCCCCAAGCCACAGCCGAGCAAGACACCTGCCTGCCCGCCCTGCGGCGCTCTTCCTCCTGTCCGAGGTTTTCATTGTTGTGAGCATTTCTGTTGAGGATTGGCAGCGGGGGTGAGGTGGGGGGTGTTTGGTTTTTATTCCCCCCCCCCCCGTCTGCTGGGTGGTTGCAGCAGGTTTTGGTCACTTCACATGACCCTGGGACACTGTGACCGTCATAAATATGAATTAGTTGCCAAGCATCTGAATGTAAATCACAAGACCCTGGAGAGGCTGCAACATTCCAGCTGATCGGCGCTTTTTCAGGACTCAGCAGAAGCACCAGGATCAGCGCTGATCCTGGCACTTCCACTGAGCCCTGACAGTCCTGAAAAAGCGCTGATCCTGGCGCTTCAGCTGAGCCCTGACAGCCCTGCAGCTCCAGCCGTCTCTTGCTCAAGCTTGTGCGGTGCTGCCACTGGTTCAGCTCATTCCCCTCCCCCATTATCACTTTTCTAGGCTGGTCGCATACCACCTGCCCAGTGCCAATGTACCACAGGTGGTACCCGTACCACTGGTTGAAAAGCCCTGGTCTAGAGCAATTGATTACTCCATGTCTTTAGAACAGGCCTGTTATTTAATTTGATTTTAGAACAGAAACTATTTATTTATTATTGTGATTTTTAGTATTGCCTGTTCACCGCCCTGAGTCCCGTAAGGGAGATAGGGCGGTATATAAATTTAATAAATAAATAAATAAATAAATGTCTTATTGGCAGTGAGCAGGCAGCAGAGAAATGTTTATGATGTACCCCCTGGATACTTATTGGCTTATCTCCTCCATCCTCTATTAGACTAACCTGTGAGAGCATCTAGAGAGCAATTTCTTGTGTTTCTCTGCTTCTGATAAGTGAGAGGAGCTAATACTCAAGTCATAGGGATGGTTTTATGGAATGGTTTTCTCATAGAGATTAGACTAAGTTTGCAAGAATTATTAAAGGCTGTATTTAGACAACCCTGAATAAAATAATTAAATAAAGTGATAACAATAACCCTTTATATTGCAGATAAGTCTTTAGAGATGCTGTAAATTAACTAGTGGTGATGTCAAACTGAATTTGGACAGGAAACAAATTATGTAACTGGGAGACCAGTATAGAAAAATCTCCCAATTGGACATCATCTTCAGTTTGATACTGGTCTCTGCATCTGAAATGTCATTTGGTTTATTGTAGTGCTCTTATTTTTTCAGACTTACAGTCCTTTCTGGGAAGCTCTCTTATTTGCTGATATTTCTGGGAAGCTCTGTCGTTTGCTGATTTTGTAGTGTTGGCTTGGTAAATTGTTTCTGTTTTACTGCTTCTTTTTTCTCATTTTGTCTGCTTGCTTTGCAAAAGCCAATTGCCTTAATTCCTATTGTCCTGTAAGGTGGCTTTCATTTCCTTAAAAACAAATAGGTTCTTTAATCAAGGTGGGTTCTTAGTAATTGTATAGGCACCTTGGTAGCAGAATGGAAATGGTTTGAGATGTGTAGTCTACACCAGAGCTTTTCAACCTTTTCACCCATTGTACCACTTTTAGGATATGGCAATATCCGAGTACCACCAGTCGCCTAGCAAGGGGTCAAAAACTTGATGGCCTCACCCCAAAAGGAAAAAAAGTGATAAAGTACAGGTAGTGCTTGACTTACAACAGTTCACTTAGTGACTGTTCGAAATTACAATGGCACTGAAAAAAGTGCCCCCCAAGCCACAGCTGACCAAGACATCTGCCTGCCCATCTGGCCACGCTCTTCCTCCTGTCCGAAGTTTTCATTGTTGTGAGCATTTCTGTTGAGGATTGGCAGTGGGGGTGGGGTGGGGAATGTTTGGTTTTTATTTCCCCCATCTGCTGGGTGGTTGCAGCAGATTTTGGTCACTTCACATGATCCTGGGACACTGTGACTGTCATAAATATGAATCAGTTGCCAAGCATCTGAATGTAAATCACAAGGCCCTGGAGATGCTGCAACATTCCAGATGATCGACGCTTCTTCTGGGCTCTGCAGAAGCTCCAGGATCAGTGCTGCTTTCCAACTGATTGGTGCTTCTTCAGGGCTCAGCAGAAGCACCAGGATCAGCGCCGAGTTCCAGCTGGAGCCTGGCGCTGATCCTGGCGCTTCCACTGAGCCCTGACAGCCCTGAAGCTCCAGCTATCTCTTGCTCAGGCTTGTGAGGTGCTGCCACCGGTTCAGCTCATTACCCTCCCCCGCTACCACTTTTCTAGGATGGTCGCGTACCACCTGCCAGGTGCCAATGTACCACAGGTGGTACCCGTACCACTGGTTGAAAAGCCCTGGTTTACACATCCTGATAAACTGAAATTGTAGCTTAAAATATAAGGCAGTTGAGAGCCACAGGAATAGCTTATAATTGAGCTGTGGTGGCACAGTGGTTAAAATGCAGTATTGCAGGCGAACTCTGCCCACACACCAGGAGTCCAATCCTGACGTGCTCAAGGTTGACTTAGACCTCCATCCTTCTGAGATCAATAAAAAGGACTCAGATTGTTGGGGGCTGACATTGTAAAGAGAGTACTGTAAAAACACTATAGGGTTGTATAAGTCTAAGTGCTAGTACTATTATAATGCAACTTCCTTTCTTCTAGCCAGTGTTCCTCAACCTTGGCAACTGTAAGATGTGTAAACTTCAACTCCCAGAATTCTAAAGATAACTAAAATAAATTTAAAATGAATAAGAAGTTCACACATCTTAAAATTGTTAAGGGTTAGAGACACTGCTCTCAAAGAAATAAAAAAAATGCTATTGTTATTCAGTATACTGCTGTTAAAGTTTCACAGATGGGGCACCAGGGAATTTAAATAAATGAAAACTAGTGGTTTGTGGGATACCTAGCATACACACATCAAAATCCACACATGTATTCCTCCTTCCATCCATCCTCTAAATCAGTGTTTCTCAACCTTGACAATTTTAAGGCATGTGGACTTCAACTCCCAGAATTCCACAGCCAGCATTGCTGGCTGTGGAATTCTGGGAGTTGAAGTCCACATGCCTTAAAATTGTCAAGGTTGAGAAACACTGCTCTAAATGAAGTATACAGACCCCAGAAAGTCTTAAGGCATTACTTTGCATTTAGTCCTTTCTTTTCTTTACCATGAGAGTTGCATCACTCAAACAGGGTCTTCCCTGAACTGCAGGAATGAAATAGAAACATTCACATTTTCAGTGTGTTATCTTAACTACCACACACTGAACTGATTAGTGGAATTAGTTTCAAATAAGTGCTTAACTTTTGTCAAAGTTCAGCTCTGTAATGGCATTGGAGCCTGTGACAACTCTATCAAGCTTTTTTCCTTGGCTCATGAAATGTAACACAAGCACTACATCCTAATTGGCAACCTTGTTCCTCCCCCCACCCCACCCTCCCAAGTCAGTCTGCATTCTCTGATAAAGCATTAATCATTGCAAGATTCCATCCAATCCCCATTGACAGAAATTGTAAATGTAATTCAGCCTTGGGAGTAGAATTAATGTTTTCTAATAGCTCTAAGCAATTCAGTGGTTTATCAGTTTCCATGCTTGAGAGGGTTTTTTATAATCTGAATTGGTGATGACAAAGGATATACAGCAGTATATATTTTAAAGAGGAAGTGGAGATTAAAATGAGTGTTTTCATTTAATGTAGGTGGCCTAGATTAAGAAATCTGACCCATAGCTACCTATTATTCTTTCTACTTCTTTATTTTGGGATAATGTTTAATTTAATAGATAATTTTATCTAATGTTTCGTGGTCTTAATTTATTTATTCTGGAGCAGGGATTGACAACTCTTGAAAGGGAGTTGTCAAAAATCTGTATTTACTCTTTGGCTGGATTTCAAAAATTCCTTATCTACTAAGTTAAGCAGGAGAGGAATAAATACAAATTTAATTTAAACATACACCAACTACAATTAATATATGTAATGCTATTCTATCACAAATAAGGCTACGCTTAGCCAATGTTTGGGAAGGACTTTGTGGCATTGAAGACTGCATATCCTCTATATTTACAGGTAATCCTCAAGTTATGACTGTGATGAAGCCTGCCCCTTATAACATGCGACAGTTGTAAAGTGAAGGACTGTGTGACTCTTTGTGGTGGTCATTAAGCAATCATCAGAGTTTTTAAGTGAACCGATGGTTTGCTATGGACACAGTTTTGCTGAAAAGTGGAAGTAAATGCTAGTTTTGGGCAAAATTATCATAAAACGTAGTCACGACATTGCTGGAAGCTACAAATGGCTGCAAATGTGGCCTAACTACCAAGTGTTCAAATTACAATCACGATACTGGGGGGGGGGGGGATGTCACAACTTCAAATCCAAGTATGTCTCCCCCATTAAGCCCATTGAAACATAAGAGGCTAGAACACTTGCTAATCAACCAATCATAAATCGAGAATACTTGTACTAATCAGAGTTAGATATTAAAGATTATTTATAATTATATAATACTTAAGGCAGTAGTAACGAAAGCTGAGAAGATCATGGGAAGCTCGCTTCCCATTATTCAGGACGCTGCTTATAAGTATTATGCGCGTAGAGCTTGAACATTGTTAGGGACCCCACACACCCGCTTCACGGTCTGTTCCTTGCTCCCCTCTGGGAGGAGGTTTTGAAGTATTTCTAGCAGGACTACCAGATTCTGTAACAGCTTTGTTCCTTATGCCATATGTCTCATAAATTCGGATTCTGCTTTTTGAACTAGACTGTGATGTTTCTCTGTGTCATATATGTGTGTGTGTGGGTATATGCATAATGGTATTTTTTTGAAAGCTGAATGCAACAAATTTTCACTTTAATGTATGCTGATTAGTGTACATTTAAAGTGACAATAAAATCTATTCTATTCTATTCTATTCTATTCTATTCTTATTAATGATTAAAATAAGGTATATTTTAATATTTATTGATTAGATATACCATATGTCCTACTTTGTGTCTATGTGAGTGTGTGTATACATGTGTATATATACATATACATATACATACATACATACATAATACATACATACATACATATTATACACACACACACACACACACACAGAGTGTATATATATATATACACACACACACATCCAGGGGCTCAAGAGACTTCATTTTATCCCCACACAAAATTTGTGATGTAGTCTAGGCTGAGATACAGTGATTAGTTCAAAATCTGCCGGTAAATTTCAGTATCTAATGGGAGATTTGTACCTGGGTCCAGGTACTTACCCTCACCACCAGTTTATGTTTATGCTATGATTAAATATGTCTGCCTCTAAGTTTTATTAAGGGATAGTTATGTTCCTCTGCCAAGCATTCTATGGCTTTGATATTGAAGAAGCCTGGCCTTAAGAGAAGAATGTGGGCAGAATGTGAGGTATCTTCTTACGTATGTTGTTAGGCACCAGGAAGTGATCTTACTGCCTCTCTGTATCCTAGAAATGTAGGTTAGATTACTACCTTCATTAACTTCTGGTTTTTCAGCCCTCTTATTATACATAAAACATCACCATGTGCTTCCCATATATTTCCAAGTGATTACATTGATCCCTTAACAATCCATAATAGCATGAATTTGAGCATGTGAATTGTGCAACACCCTGAATGAATGTGATTTGGGAAAGAATTTGCTGAGCAGAGAAAAATGATTAGGTTGATAGAAGAATGAATGAGTGCCTCTCTACAAAAAGCCTTTTGTTTCAGATATATAGTTTAAATCTGTAGTTATGCATACGTGGAAAAAATAATTTGAAAAGTTATTGGTTATTGATGAAGAAAGAGTGAAAGAATTATAGAAAGAAGAAGAATGACAAGAGATATTAAATGGGGGAATCGTTATTTGCAAATGTCAAGGATAGATCCTGAAAGATAGATCCTGAAAGAGGAAAGAAGGAATGTGTTGTAGAATCTAATGCAGGAAGAAAAGTGTGATTCCTGTCTGGAAAATGGTTAAGATGTACATTCATTTCCCAACTGAATGAATGGCAAGGGATGAATGGCAAGTGGAAGCATGAAAAAAGGTTGCAGAAACTGGTTACAACAAGGTGGAAATAATTACCTTACCTAGAAATGCAGATGGGGAACGTTAAAAGAAAGACTTGGAATGCTAAAGTAAAAGAGATTTGGATGAGAAGAAAAATACTTATAAGAGAATAATTAATGCAAAAAAAGTGCAGAAAGGTTTCTCTGTAATCTATTCAGAGAGAAAATATAGTTGTAAAGAGAGCAAGAAATAGTGAAGTTTAAAGGAAGCAAATGCAGCAGGAATGCTGAAAATAACATTGTTTTGGAAATGGAAGAAAAAGGTCAAACAAGGAGCCTTGAGTAAGGAATGTAATTAAAAATAAAGCAGATTAAATGATGTGAGATGAAACTGAAGTGAGGATGTGCTGCAAGGCTTGGCTTCCCTTGTGGGTTAGTATTGCTGCATTTGTTGACTCAGTAATTGGTTCAAACTTTTGATAGGGATTGTTTAATTGCTCTGATTCTTCTTGATAATATCAAGTCAACCTGGAAGATTGTTCCAGAAGGATATTAGTTAGCGTGGCTTTTAGCACTGGGATTTAACAGGATCAGTGCTGATATTTTTAAAGCTATTCTAGGTACAGACCTCCTCAAATATTATGAAATACATGTCTAAATGTGGATTGGAGCTAATAGAAAACTAGCTAATAAAGTACCCCTTTGATTTTGCATGCTTAAGCAACCACAATGCTTTTCTTCCTAGTCTGTTTCAGTAGTTTACTCTGGGCAGTAATAGAGGGGAAGTATAGTAATTTATTCTTGGAGCAAATCCGCCCAAGTGAGCATTAAAAAGTAGAGTTTGTAGAGCACATCTTTCTTCTTTGCTCTCTCTCTCTTGGTATTCTGAACTCTGGCCTTATAAATCTCATTATATCTAACAGACCTGGAAGAACAGAGACTTACCTCCATCTCTTACTATTGGATCAGTGCTCTTGGATCATTAGCAGAGCCCCAAGGTTCCCATTCTTTGTTATTGTATTGCACAAAAAAAAAGTTAAAGCAAGTCTTGCTGCCTATAATGTCCTTCTTGAAAAAAGTGAGAAATTCAGAAAAAAAGGCAATGTTTAAATCTGTATGGGCATAGTGTAACCAAGGATAGAAATAATAAAATAATAAAAAGTCATAGTAATTGATATTGGTGTAAACCAGATTTAGTTATGTTTCTTTTTCTTATCTCATGCTTTTAATTTCTTTGACTTACTATTTATTATTCTGTTATGCACTTTTCATAACTTTGCTTCCACCTTAAGATGGTATGATGGGTATATTTATATGAGGGCAGGAGGAAAGAAAAGTCACCTAGCAAGATTCTTAGACAAATGAGGGTTCTCCCAAGTCTAGATATTTGGGTAGAATCTAATTGAGGATTTTTTTTTATTGTTAGCTAGAGTGAGTAAGGTACAGATAGTCCTCAATTTGTGACTGGTTGTTTTAAGGCCATTTGGAGTTATGATGGGCTCAGAATGGGTCCTTTACAACCTATAAAGCACTTCTGGCCATTGTAAAATTACGCCCCCTCCAGTCTTGTGACTGCATTGCAGCATCCCACAGTCAATTGGAAGATGCCCATTTGGAAGAATGGGTTCACTTAATGACCACACCATTCAATTAATTGTGTGATTTGATTAATTACCCTGGTTATTCTTTTAATGTGAAAAATGACAAGGGAAGAAAAAACTGCCTCGACTTGCAACCACAATGACTTATGGCTAGATTTCCATTCCCAATTGTAGTCATAAGTCAAGGACTATCATTACAAGTACCTTGTTCTGACCTGCTGAACCAGTTTTGGAAGGTTCTTTCCTCTTGATATGTCTGGTAAACAGTTACACACAAAGATTGCATCTTAGAATACATTTTATTATGAGCTCGAGTTTATAGACAATAGATAAGCCCTATACAATATTTAACTTGGCATTTAATTGATTCATAATTTTTGTGAATACATTAAAAAAAATCTTACTGTGGCTTAGTAATAAAGCTGTATGGTGAATTAAATATTTCTGCAAAGTCTACCATGGACCTCTTTTGTTTGGGGAACTAAATTTGTAGGAAACTTTGTAGGAAACACAAAAGAGCTGATTCTTCATTAGCAAAATGTACTCAGTTAATGGCTGAAGACTTGCTCGAAGCACAAGATTTGATTTTCCTAGAGGAAAATCACTTTTCATTTGTTAAGTCTCAGGATCATTTTGCTAGTGGTAAAATCCTTCTGTCTTTTTGTGCAGCAGCTTTAAATCAGATTTGTATGAAGCGGTGCTTGCTGATTAGGTCCTAATTGGAACATAGGCATGAACCTTTCTACCTCATTTTATCCAGATTTCAATCTATAGTGACTGCTAAAGAAAAAATTGAGCTAGGACTTTAATAAACACTGTTCCTTCAAGATCAGTTTTCATAGGCGTGTATTTGTGTGAGAAGCTTTTGAGAGATGTGGGGAATTGGAGAAGAAAGGAAATGACTTTTAAGTTGAAAGCTACTTCCTGTCTTTGCTGGAGCAAAATAAACTAAGAGCCTCCAGCCAGAGGGTTGGTTGATTCATACAAAAATGTGACCACTTCTTGACCCATGTTTTCCCCCCCCTCAGTCTTCCTATAGTTTAAATTTCCTAATTCTTCATTTTATTTCTACCAATAGCTTTGCATATCCTGACATAAACTGAATGCTATTTTGCTAGCAGCCATGTTACCAAAGGTTGAACATTTGTGAATATTCCATACTGCCACAGCAGTGCCAATCAAACATTGTCACAGGTGCTTCACCGCTGCCAGGTATCTGCCAGTAGACTGATTTCTGAATAGACGACTAACTTATGTATTTGATGATTTTACAAATACTGATTTCTTACTGATGGTTTATTTTTTATTAAAGGAGTGTAAATAAAATGCATGCATCTAAATGTCTATTTAATTTCTGCATATCAATCTGGCCGATTTTATCTGGCCAACTTTAAAGAAAACATAACTTTTGGTATCTGTTTCTGCTTATGTGCATTCAGTGAAGCAAGCAGCATGTTGTGAATTGGATGGATGATTTATAGCTCAGTTATAAAACACTGTCCCTAGAGACAAATTCATTAGGTGCTTGATGAGCTTGGCTTGAGGGAATAAAAAGTCTTTGAGCATTCTGCTTACTTAGGACTTCTTTGCAGTTTGGTTACAGAAAATAAAACATCCCCAATGGCTGTATTAGAACATTGCTTAGTGTTTGGAGGTCCCCCCCCCCTATTCAGTCAATTTTCTTTTATAAACTTTGTTGTTGTTGTTGTTGTTGTTGTTGTTGTAATGTTCAGTTGAAGTCTGCCTTCAATCTGTCCCAGAATAGTTGTTGTAATGTTCAGTTGAAGTCTGCCTTCAATCTGTCCCAGAATAGAGGATATTGGAGAAGAGTGCCTGGCTGCTTTTTGTATGCCACTTATGTCTCTTCTCACTTTTTGAGCCACTTACATCAACCAAATGATTTACTCCTTTGCAGAATCCATTTGTATCCACCAAAACCTTTTTCCATATGTTAGGCCAATCTGTTTAATCCAGTTGCCAATCTGTATCAATGAATTAATTAAATGTACAGGGCCAAGTATCTGTCATTATTTTTAAACATCAAAGTGGAATGACCAAGGCAGGACTGACACTAAGGGCAAAAAACTGCTCTGACACTTGTTATGAAAATACTTATTTGTATATTTAAGCAAAACAATTGAATCAATTTTTATTCTATCCTAGAGCTTGCAACTTTAAATATTAAACATGAAGCAGAGGGAATAGAATTTAAGGATTTAGTTGGTAGCAGTTTTTATTTAAAGAGTGTCTGCATTTATTCTAATGGTTAGGGGTAGGTGTGCATGATAGCTGCATATAGCTATTATAATAATATATATCATACTTTCATGAGTTCAGAGTACTACATCATATCTAGTTGTAAGCTTACCAAGAACTTAGAAAATCAGTGTTTCTTGTGCATTATGTTACAGCTGTGATTTAAACTGGGACGTCTTGATTAATAACTGACCGTGTTATGGATGCAATGCTGTCTATACTATGAAAAATTCAAAGCAGACTTTGTGTGAAAGACATGGTTGAGAAGGTGAATTTTAAAAAAATAATCCACAAACATATCTGTTTCTATCATGAAAAAGGAAATGAGAAATAAATCTGGGTAATAGCAGAATTAACCAATAATTTAGTTATATTTAGTTATATTTAGATAAATGTATGGAATTATGCAATATCTTTAATTCATATTTTTTTAAAGGACCCAGTATTCTGTTTTTATTCAGAACTCAGTTACAAAGTACTCTTCTTTTGATTTTTCATTAGTATTCATAGCTCCATCAGACTGCAGTTCAAACTCTTTTTCTTGTTTTTGTCACAGAAAATGATAGAACAAGGTTGCTTAGAAACACTTAGCCACACTCTCCATGGAATTATCAATCTGTTCAGTGTATTCACCTCCACATGGAAGAGAGAAAATTGAGTTTAACTGCTGATAGTGTTAATTGATTGCAAGTTATTTTAGCGGGAGTATTATGTCTCAACTAAGATTTTCCTTTACTCTCATTAATTAGATATAGGAACAAACATACAGCAATAGTGACTTCATGCCACTACAAAGAGCATGAGTCTAATTTTGGTGCCCTTTTGGCAATGCAGATTATAATAACATCTTGTTTTTATACATGTTTTGATTAACAGCACACATTTGGCTTTATAATATGAGTTTTGCAGAGACAGCTGATTACATCTGCAAATCTAAGAACAGAAGCATCAAAAGAGGCAAGCCCACTACTTTTGCAATTTATTTGAGGTTGCATAATCTGACTTGCTGCCTTTTTAATTGACAAAGCAACTGCAGGGTTAATATGGCAGCTGACCCTCCTTATCTGGAAGATTAGGAATAAAAGATGAAACTTTTTTTTATGTTTTATCTGGTGTGACTCAGTTTGACGTCTGCTCATTATTTGTAACTAAATGCATTTTCATAATATTTTAGCTCATCTTTATTGCAGTTTCAGTTGTTTATTTATTTTCCAGTCCATGTTTATCTTTCAACTTCTGAAGTACCCTGATCAAAACCTTGGTCATTTTATTTTAAATTATTTTTTTAAAAAAAGATAATACAACTTCCCACATTAAACGATCACTATTTCTCAACAAATTTTTATACATTTTAAAAAACTGAATATGAATATAGTTTTTGCTTCTCATATTCTGACTCTTCAGATTCCTTAATTAATTTTGTTCCTTGTGTTATTTTAAAAACTGATCTAAATTATACGGCATAAAATTAATTAGTTTGCTGGGCTAATTTCTGTATTCTTCTATATTTCTAAAATCCTGAATTTGAAATAACTAAAGACTGGCTCTACTTGTTGAAAGGAGCAATATGCTATAATTGTTTATCAGCTTATGGTTAATGTGCAGAATTTAATTGCTAAATCACAAGGGGTTTTTTGGGGTTTGTTTTGCAGAGTTTTTTTCAAACCTGATTACTGTCTCTGATAACTGTTATTGCTAACAGAGAATATTACATAATGATAACTTTATTAAATTTTGCTGTGCTTTAAAAAAATCTTAGACGCCAATGTTATTTATCAAAGTAAAGCATATGATGGTAATACATGAGTAATTCTACTCTTCAATTCAGAGCAGGGCATAACATCAGAAGAAGATGTTCTTAGCCGTGCAGAATGCTGCTGACTATGGAGCCTGAATGCAAATATGAAAACCCATATTCTTTTAACATTTTATCTTGGCTATATGTTCCTAAGAACATTTATTGTATGCTCCTTCTGTATTAAACAACTGTTACACTTTAAGAAAGCAGTAGCAGTTTCACTTGGATTCTGGGTTATCTTTGAAGATTAAATTTGCTGTAGTTAAATACTTTAACTATAGATATCTGGAGCTAGTTTAACAAAACTACTGGTTTTTTGCCACTATAGTAGGATTGTCACTATTATTCAATAGAAGCCATCAGTTTAGCAAAGCTTTGGACTTAATCTAGTTACTCTCCTTGATCATTCTCCAAGCTAGGTTGCTGATTTACTTGTGGATCCATTCACACATCCTTTGAAAACATCAAATCTGATCATTAGTAACATAAAATGATGAGCTAACCAGAATCACAAACTAACTAATTAAATAAATATGGATTCAGAATAGGTTGGCATTGTCACTTTTTCATACCATTGAAGGAAAAGACTTCATCTGTTCATCCTAAATATCTTGCTAAGGCAAGCATCACAGAATAAAGCCACTCATACATCCACTTAAGCTATTCATACTGCTATTAGTGAGCAAATTATTCATGTCCTTGTTCAGAATTGAGGTTTCTGAGTCCTTGTATGCTCTATTGCTTGCCTTTGATGACAAAAAGATAATTCATTTTCTACATTATGAGTTATTATATTAAATGTATTAAAGTTTAAACATTAAACTATTTATTTATTATCGTGGTTTTTAGTATCGCCTGTTCACCGCCCTGAGTCCCGCAAGGGAGATAGGGCGGTATATAAATTTAATAAATAAATAAATAAAGTATATTCATTTTGATGTATTTATCATAATTAAATATTTGATTTTTAACCACAAATGTAAGAACATGGCATATTTAAACTTAATCTGATTTACAGTAAATTGTTAATTTTTCTGATAAGAATTAAACAGGTATTGGTAAAGAAAATTATAGCTTCAAAGAGTGGGGAATTGGAAAATAGCCTTTCCTTTAAAAATACATGTATTTAAAAGTTGAGTACATAATGTTTAATTTGATATTAAAGTATCCACTTAATTAGAATAAGATTGATCATAATTTTTCATGTTATAAACAGGTTTCAAAATATTGCTTTGGTTTATGAAACAAAATTGACTATAACTGTCTGGAAATTAATTAATGTTATACAGTAATAATATTGATTAACATACTACCAAAAAGCCTTGAGAAATGCTAATAAATGATAACATCATTTTATTTTTCCCTATAGCTGTAGATATTGATTAGTATATATGCCTGACTACACTTGAAAATTCCATCAGTTATGTAAACCTATTAATAATTATTTAATATATTAATATTTAATATATACTTATATTTAATATATTATTGCTTTCTAAATATATTAAAGATGGTAAGAGGGTGTAGTAGTTAGAATGCGGCATTACAGGCTAACTCTGTCCACAGCCAGGAGTTCAATCCTGATCGGCTCAAGGTTGACTCAGCCTTCTATCCTTCTGGGAAAATGAAGACCCAGTTTGTTAGGGGCAAAAATGCTGACATTTGTAAACTGCTCACAGAGTGCCTTAAAATCCCAGGGCTGTGACTTGTTAGGAACTGGACCGCATAGCTGGAGGTGAGTGGCAGATGAGCGAAACTGTGCATGCGCAGGATCTTCTAGGTTGTGTGCTTTCCCCCCTTCCCTGGTCTGTGAAAAAATTGTCTTCCAAGAAACTGATCCCTGATGCCAAAAAGGTTGGGGACTGCTGCTGTAAAGCACTATGGAGCTAAGTGCCATTGCTAGTAGTCTTTATAATTGGCCATTTACAATGCAGATAAATCAAACCAGTGGAATATGGATGATTTCATTTAGTACAGAAATCATACGTATGTACGTGTGTGTGTGTGTGTATATGTAACCCATTTTTTAAAAAATTAAAATGCTAATATCTTCTTCCTTCCTGTTTCTTTCAAGTGCTTGGGAATCCTATTGGTTCCTTTTTGTTTCCTTGTTTCCACAATACATGCATACATTCTGACTATGTACTTCCAACAATGAATGTGCAGATGATAACAAATTTGAATCTCAAAGTTCCTTATTCACGTTCAGTAGTATAAAGACACACACAGCATTTCTGTATTTCTATATTACATTTTCCTCTGTGGAAATGTTGTCCCTCTACAGGGAATATATAAGGTGAGAGGGAGCTTTTGTAAAAGCACACCTGATCCTATTACCTACTATTGGTTGAAAAAGGTTACTAAACTCAGTGATGATTCTTTCTGATGCATTAGTTGTCTTCTGAGATCAGGATTAGTACTTCAAATTCACAACAGTTTTTCCATTTTCCTCCCAGCATCATAAGATATAGTTTTACAATTTATTTTGAAGTTTTGTAGACCATTCTATTTTCTGTACATTGGAATAGCAACGGGAACAAATTGTTATAGGAAATTGTATCAAGCAGGCTATGTATAAGCCACTTCATATTCTGTAATGGCTAACTATTGTTGTCAACACATGCTGGGTGGATGGCATTTTAGATGAATCTTAAATGTAGTTTAGAATACATTTAAAGGAGGTGAATCAACCAGTTCAACTTTACTCATCTTAATATACCAGAAAGTAATTTATTATATTTAAAGGATCACTAACATGCTTATTGTATTGTATTATTGTATTGTTTTGGTAATCTCTGAATTTGTAACTTTTACAAAGTTAGAACAGTTAGAACAATTAATCAGTGGAACAACCTGCCTCCAGAAGTTGTGAATGCTCCAACACTGGAAGTTTTTAAGAAGAGACTGGACAGCCATTTGTCCGAATGGTATAGGGTTTCCTGCCTGAGCAGGGGGTTGGACTAGAAAACCTCCAAGGTCCCTTCCAACTCTATTATTATTATTATTATTATTATTATTATTATTATTATTATTATTATTATTATTATTATTATTATTATTATTATTATTATTATTATTATTATTATTATTGAAACATCCTTATGAAAATGCTGTAGAAGAATTATCAGTTCATGTACAGGGTTAAGAGACATTACTTAAAAAGTCAAGCTTGGTAGTAGCGATAGTATTTTTAATCATCGCCCTGCCCAGGAAGTTCAACACAGAGCTTTTTGCATAGGCAGAGGAAGGTGATAGAGATGTAAAGAAAGGTTGGCATAATAGTGGACGGCCTACACTTCAAATGTTAAGCAAAGTTGGAAAAGAAAGTTGAGCTTTCTTGTTATATATCTGGGAAGGTTCAGTATCAAGTGCTAACCAAGATGTGGCTGATTATAAATTATTGTTCTAGGGTCTTAGGGTCCTTGGGCCTTTCCCCCCTATCCTAATTTTTGCCTTTGACTGAACTGGCATGCACTGAATCAGCTAGGTAATACCCCTATGTGGGAAAGCCCTTGGGAGACTTGTAAGATTCTGTCAGTATAGCTTTACAATAAAGTAGAGTTAGCTCATCAGGTTTTGATTCCTATTGGTTTATCCTCTAAGGCTAACATCAATCTTGCAATTCTCCTAAGTCTTTCCCATATGTCATCACATGCTTTAGAAGCCTTACTTCTAACTTGGATTGCCTGGTCATCTATTTCTTTTGATGTGAGCCAGTTATATAGACAAGATCTTTAAAATTGAAGACTAAGCTGAAATCAGAATAGAGCTGGCAGGAACCTTGGAGTAATTATAGTCTTCTAGTCCAACCCCCTGCTCAAACAAGAGATCCTATACCATTTCAGACAAGTGGCTGTCCAGTCTCTTCTTAAAAACCTCCAGTGATGGAGCACCCACAACCTCTGAAGGAAAGTTGTTCCACTGGTTAATTGTTCTCACTGTTAGGAAGTTTGTCCTTAATTCCAGGTTGCTTCTCTCCTTAATTAGTTTCCAACCATTGTTTCTTGTCCTGCCCTCTGGTGCTCCTCTTTGTGGCAGCTCCTCAAATACTGGAATACAGCTATATGTCATCCCTAATCCTTCTTTTCTCTAGACTGGCCATATCTAAATCCTGCAACCCTTCTTCCTATACTTCCTATATTTATAGTTGCACCACGATGCATCATAGGCTGCAGCCTTCACACCACAGCCTACCCATTTTTAATTGCTGTTGTTCCTCTTTGGCATAATAAATCCAATTGTCAGGTTGCATTCTATCCTATTTTGTCCTGTGTTTCTTTTGTCTTTATTACTACATTCTTCCATTCAGCATTTATCTACAACTAGCAGCTCTTTTTATGAACTAAAGCTGCTAGAATAAGAGTCTTATGGCACTTTTAGAATTTAAATATTTATTGGGGTATAAGGTTCAGGGCCTACAGGCCATTTATTAGATATATGATGAAATCCGCAAATAGGGTATTTATAATGTGCCACAAAATTTGCTTTGCCACAGTTGAGCTATCATTCTTGAAGTTATCCAAGGGAGAATCCACGAACTTGGAATACTTCAGTTCAATTTCTTACTCTTGCTTTGGTTATGAAGCTTGCATAAAGTGAATCTGTTTGTATTTACTTTCATATGGTAGAGCATCTTGATTTATCATAGCAAATTTATCATGATATGTGAAGCCAACCACAGCTGTTTAAACTCCTTTTTCATTGCTATTACTTCAAACAGCATGTTGAAGATCCATTTGTTTGTTGGGGACTCAATTTTCTAATCTCCCTTTTATCCCTATTCAGACTAAGTAAAACCTTGCATTTATTTTAAAGTCAAAATCTTCCTGTTCCTTGTTTTTCCTTGGCTTATAGCTTCGGGTAACGAGAGAGAAGAAGCAAGATAACTTTAATATCTAGCTTTCACATAATATACCTAGATGTTATTTAATATGAAAAAACCATTCGTCTACTTGTAATTATAGGCTACGTAAATCCATTATGTTCATATTGCTGAAAGCACATAGTAGCTACCATTTCCCCTAATTAGGGTAGTTGAGTGCTTTTAAACTTAATTTAATTACAATGGATCATCTTTGTCCTGTTACCCATGTATCACTGAAATACACTAAAGGGGATATTGTGGATATGGTTAATTTGTACAACTGTTTATTGTAGATAAAGGTACTAGAATATAAAACCATCTCCTCTCTGAGGCATTAAAGTATGTGTGTTTTATTCACACCAAATTGTCCTTTAATATTTATGTAATTAGATGGGTTTATATTCTAATTGGACCAGTACCAAATGTAATGTGTCATGACCTCATTTTTGCAAATAGGTAGATAACTTTTCCAGAAGTAACTGTGATGGAATAGAGAAAGGGAAGAAGAGCCAAACACACTATTGTTTATGTCTCTGTGTAATTGAATAAAACTGCTGCCTCTTTGGTAAGTCACTGTAAAGCTACAAATTAGATTATATTGTAAGTGAGTGTATGAATAGTGCTATTTAAATCTTTACTTAAACTAATTAATGAGTAGAAGTAAGTACTCCACAGGAGGTCAGCCTTGAGGCCTGTTTTCAGAAAACGTGACTGGAAACTTCAGTTTAATTGTGAGAAAAATGTATCTCTATTAAACTACTACAGAGCACATGTGAGAGAAAACACTCTTTAGAAAGGTAATTGAGAACTAATTGCAAGAATCTGAGAAATAACAAAAAATATTACAAGATTTAAGTTTAGGAAGAATATGGGAATGGTTTAACTTACTGAATGAATTTGGAATGGTTAATCAACTGAAAACAAATATACTGCACTTTTTAAAAATACTACCATATTTTTCAAGTGTGTTCACCATTGAAAAGGGCAATAACAAATCACTTCTGTATTGTTGCAAATAAAACTTTATGGTCCAGGAATTGTGTTTGCCTTAAAAAATATTTTACTATTTATATTGAAATATTTGTATAGCTCTGGTTTAGGAAGCAGTTGCATATTGAATCAGATTACATCCCATCTATCAAAGTATTTTTGACACCAACTGGTGATATAGTCTAAGATTTGAGGAAGCATTCTGAAACTGGGACTTTTTTGCATTAAAAAAAATGTTCTGCCAATGATTTACAGATGGTCCCAAATATCTTCTTAAATATTTTTTACAAATTTTTAGGGGAGACAGGAAGAGGCATGGTAGGACTGTGAAGACATTATGAGAATATTAACTTTCAAGAGGATGTAGTTGGAAGTGAAAATTTGGTTCAAAGGTTCAGAAGTTCTAAAAACAGTGATAATTTAAAAAACGAAGTCATGGCTATATTATATGCAAGTTTGGTCAACATAAAATATGGGTGGTATATAGTGGTGAACTCTTTTCTCACTAAGAAAATAGTCAATCATATCTTGTGTCTGGCTTAGCAAGTTCTCTCAATGCAGCATATAAATATAAAGAAGAAACTGGACTATCATTGTTTTAGATAAGTTTAGGACACCTTTATATTAATCAAACTTGTATACGATATAGCCATAACTTCATGTTTTAATCATCATTGTTCTGAAATAAATTGAATTCAAAAAAGATTCATAGGTGCTTTCACTATTAAGGAACAACCATGGTTAATCATGTCAGCAAATCAACCAAATTCTGATTTTCATTAGCTCTTTTAAGGCTACCCTACAAAAATCTGGATGGTTGTTATATGACAGCAGAGAGTTTTCTGTATCTTCTCTGAGTGGTTCTTATCTAGGTTTTGCAACCCTGATTTTAAATAGTCTTCACTTGCTGATTGCAGTGGGGACTAACAATTCATTTTCTAAGCCATGTGGTCCTAGAGTGAAATATCACATAATCGTATCTGACCTATGACATAATTTCTGGCTGTGGTCATTAGTGTATCATCCATGGTTGTTAAGCTCAATGTCACATGACCATGAGCTGTAGCTTCCTGCCAGATTCCCAATTAACTTTGCTTGTTGGAAGCCAACAGGAAGGTTTCAAATGGTGATTACATTCATAAATGTGTGCTGAATCATATCATGTGATGGCCCAAGTTATGAATATCATTTTTCAGCACTGTTGTAACTTTGAATGTTGCTGAACAAGCAGTCAGTAAGTGAGGACTACCTATATGTGCATGCTTCACTTTGTTAAATATCCTTAACACTGATGGTTTATTACTGATTTTTCAGAGGTGTTTGCTATTAATTGATTAATATATAAGGTCAGGGTCTACTTGAACTTTGTATTATCTTCCTTTTTTACATTGGATTTTGGTGACCATTGAATTTTCTGTAAGGCACTTTTCTTAAGGATGTATGCAAATATTGTAGTAGCATTCCCCAAAAAATATATTTTAAAAATGTACATAATGTAATGTTGCAAGTATATAGATAAACAAAGCATTAACTGTCTGTTGTTAAGGGTCAGCAAATCATCTTCACAGCTTTTGTTGTAACTATTGCTGCTGATCTTGAATTTGAGAAAAAAAATCTATGTTGAGTTTTGTACTCAAGTGATAGTTGGATAGGCTTATTTTAACATGAGAGATTATTAAATAGTGTCAAGGTTGTCCTTTATATTAGGAATATAGTTCCTTTAAAAGTACATGCTGATAAGTTGATGATATATAATCAAAGCCCATTTTCCAAAATACCGTATATAAAATACCATTTCTAAGCAGAGGCTATTTCCATTAAACTCATCCTGATGTTTAAAAATATGTTCTCTGGAAACAGTACTTCCTCTTCAAGGAAGAAGTAGTAAGTTCCCATTAAACTGTTGGAGTGTATGTCTACAGTGCAAACTTTTGAACAGCTGTAATCTGCATTTTGGAATTCAGTGCTTCCTCTTAATTTGTTTGCTCTTTCCAAAATAGATTGCTACTCCTTCCCAGCTGTTCATATATGAAGGACTAAAATAGTACCATGGCTCTAATACCCACCTTTACCCTGAAATGAGCACATTGTTTTCTATACCAGGAAATATGTTAATGGCATGGGAAGTGGTCTTTAAAAATAAACTTTGTGTCTTGCACGTCTGTATTTCTGTTGAATCTTATATACACCCTGCATGAACACTTTTATCAAAAACAGTATGAAACTAAGTGCTCCATTTTACAAGGATCACTAAGAAAAATTTGCTGGTGAATTTCAAAGTTATTAAAGGCAATCTGAATCAATTGATTGGTGCAAAATATTGAAAATTTGTTTCTGGCCCGATGAGTTTATTAAAAACAGATTCCATGGCAAAGATAGCATCTGGATTCTATAAAAAATAGAAGTATGGCAACAAATTCTTTTGTTTAATAATGTACTTACCTTGTTTTCACTAGAAAACTGTGTCTTTCACAGAATAAGGTATTTCTAATCATGGTGCTAGGATAAACATGGATGTTATACTTAATTCAATTTAGAATAAAGAATAAGGTGTTATCTTATGAAACTGATTCTCATTTAAGATGTATGTGTATATATAAAAATATTTCAGATAGCTTGTGTAATTTTAGACCGAGATCTAAAAACTTTGTAATCTTTATGTTACTGGAAGAGTAATATTAATACAAGATAAGAGAATTGTTTAGACTTGGTATTTTTATGTTTTCTGTGTATTGTAAATTGTCAAAATTCCAGAACACTAATAGCTTAAAAATTGTAAAAAGAAAAAAAATAGACACATTAAACCTTAGGGTTAGGGTTAGGGTTAGAGATGCTGTAAGCCATAATTTTTGATCCTGCTGCTAGATGATCAGTGGTTTGTTCAAACTCAAGAACTACATATGATGCTTCAATAGTGGAAATCAAATTTGAATAGTCGAATGGCATATTGATTGAACATGCACTCTGCCTTTTATTCCTCCCTCCATATTTTTTCTATAAATAAGATTGATTGCTTGATTTGACTTGATTATAAGTTTCATTATGTGCCATCAGGTTATTGTCAGCTCTTAGTGACCACATAGACAGATTTACTCTATGATGATCTATTCCTAGCCTGGTCTTTCAAGTCTTCCAGTGGTGCCTTGACTTGAGTCCACCTTCCTGGTGGTTATCATCTTCTCTTTCCCTCCAGGTTTCCAAGCATCAAAACCTTCTCCAGACAGCTAGGCCAGCTCATAATAGGTCCAAGTAAATAATCTGAGATTGGCTTTTGTGCCTTGAGTGAGCACTTAGAGTTGATTTATTTAATGATCTATTGGTTTGTTTCTTTGCTGTAAACAGTATTCTCAAGAGACTCCTTGAATGCCAAAGTTCAAAAGTATTAGTACATTTCCTATGCTGTTTCTTCAAAGTCTAGTTGAGATTTATAAAAAGATGAAATTAAAGCTTCCTGCCCCTCCCATTTCTCTGCCCTATATCAACCTAATCAATATGATCAATCATCTTTTTTGGGTTATGTGATTTTTAGCCAGGAAAGCCAGCTGCATGACTTTGAGTCTATGACACTCTCTCAGCCCAACCCCCTCACAGGATTGTTATTATGGGGAAAATAGGAGGAGAAAGATGTGAGGGGTATGCTTGCCACCTTGGGTTATTTGTAAAAATACAAATACAAATAGATAATTTTTTTAATGTCCCTGATTCTGCAAGGCTCTGGCTCAGTCATTCCTAATCTGATGCCCTCTACAATTATACAGAATTACAATTCACACAAGTCTAGCCACTCACAGAAATTAGTTATATAGGTGTAAATTCTGAAAATTGTATTCCAACATGTCATATCCCATGCAGTTGGCAAAGCTGGGCCGCAAGAACCCCATGGAAGACATATTTAAAGCTAGTCAAGGATAAAAACAATCTTGAAAACAGTAAGAATACACACCCAGCCAGATTTGCAATTAAGGTAGCGTCTCTGTTGAAAACATTTCTTTCCCACAGCTTTAACATCTGGGCTGAGTTCCCCCTTCTCAGAGTTACCACTCCCCTGCCTACTTCCCACAGTCTCTCACATCACCATCTGAGAACGAGGTTAGAGAACATTATTGAATCTTCTGCACCAAGATGATTTAACAGTCACTGAGCATTGCAGGAAGACACTAGTTGCTTGGAAATAACTTTCCATGCAAATCCTGGGAACCTTAAGGAAGAGAAGTGTAGTGTGCGAATGTCATGATTTCTGGGTCTTAGTGGAGGTATATAAGAGTCTGGAGAAAATAGGTAATAACCTCAGGTGTATTGTATTATCGAATACAATAAAAATAAATCAGGAAATGGTTGTGGGCTTACACTCTAAAAAAATCTGCTGTAATACGTGAACACCATTAAATCCTTATTGATCCTCTAGGGTCAGACACAAGAAATCAGGAAGTAGGGCAGTTCAAATGACTACAGATTTATAGCATGTGAATACTCTCCACAAGAATCTGTAAAATCGATGGTAGTGTCAACTGAAGTCAAGGTGGGCTGGATATAGATCTCTTGTGGGTGCGAAGGGACGTGCTTGACTCCTCCCTTAGACTCAGCCTGGTCCTCTTCTACACTTGGCCATTTGGAATTAGACTTACTTAATTTCTCTGCTTGGTTTTCTGAGTATGGCATAAGGATATTGGACATGTATATATGCATGTACGTATATTTTGAATAGAGTAATGATTGTTCCACTCCCTTGGTCTTGGAGAGCAACTGGGCAACGGCTTTACTATTGATTCCCATTACTGTACATAGGCATATCAGCAAGATATGACCTCTTTTGAATTTATCATGAACTTTTTATTATTACACAAATTGTGGGACATGACAGATATGCTTTCTATCTTCATAAGATGTACTTGTCCATTTCTTCTTGCCAACCGTAATTTCTTCTACATGGAATACTAAAGGCAAATGAAAGAAAAGTCAAACTAGATTAAGAGAGAAACATGGGATATTAATTTGTGTCAGGCTAGCAATTTTGTCAATAATTTGAACTGTGCAGAGGGTCATTAGGATATAACATGACTATGATGAAATAGGATACCTTCTAGCTGCGAGATATCATATTCAAACCAACAAATAACTTTTTTTTGAACTTTTCTTCTTTTGGAGCGTGGATTTAGTAAAGTGAGATGCTGCAATTGAACACGTTCTCATGATGTTTCTGGCATGGATGTAGCACCACCATGAAGGCCATTGACGAATTTTATGGAAGAAGCATCTGCTTGAATTGTTGATCTCTGTGAGATTTAGCCAAATGACTGAACTTTGAATGCCTTACTGAGTTTTCCCAGAGTTTCAGGTTTCTGTATGTTATTTAAGTAATAATGATAATTAGGCTACAGAGTTTGTATTTAAAATTTTAAAAGTTGAGTCACAGAGGAAATAAATAGAAAAGAGGCCTTTTCTTAAGGAATAAGTAACAGGCTGACGTCCTCTTGCTAACTCTCTCTTTAGAATATTTGCTAAAATGTCCTTTAAATGACTTGTCCTTATTTCTTTAAGCCACAAAGCTATTAAATGCCCATATATGGTCATTTTTTTGCTGTGGAATCATAGGAAATGGAATAATTTAAAAAGAACTGTTTCTCTTGATTGCAAAGCAAATCTTTTTCTTAAACTAGACTTTTAATTAAGAGATTTGGAAATCTGTACTGCTTATGTTCTACTTGTTTTAATCTTTCTCTCTGAATAAGCCATGTATTTAGCTTGCTAAAGAAAATCTGTGTATGCTCAGGGGAACACTCTATTTTGTTTTTCTGCACTGGGACACAAAGTAAATGTAATGTTTTGTTAACTCAGTTGGATTCTCTGTGACAGCATATCCAATTTATTATTACAAAACTACTGGTAGATAGAGCTCATGAAGTGAAGCTGATCCAAATTTGATAACAGCAACAGAAAATATGGTTCCTAATTCCATTTTCTTCTATTTTTAACATCTTCAGAACTTTATGAGAGTTTATAGCCTTATACCCTTTATGGCCTAGTAGCTGGGCAAATTAAAACAAAAACTTGGTAATGGAATTTTTTTTGTTTAAAAAAATAGCACAAGTAGATGACAGGAATAATTGCCTTTGGGAAAGATGGACAGTAATATGGAATGAAATGTAGTTTAATATCAGCACCGCTCACCTATATAAAATCAGATTGAGTAGAGATTCTGTTTTGGCATTGATTAATAATGTCATACTTTAATAATTTTGAAAATAAATTTAAAATAATAGAAAAAATAAAAAGGTACGAAACACAACAATACATATGTAATAAAAATACAGTAAGTGCTCTGTTTAAGTAGCACAAAACTACTAAATAAATAAAATGAAAAAGAATTTCTATTGTAATTTATTATACTTACATAATTTAAAGTTGGCTTTTGTGTATATCATGGCTGGTTGTTTTTCTTGGTTTATGCATGGATTGTGGCAAAGGAGAAATGAAAAATAAATGAAAATGCAAGAAGTTATAACTGGAAATTCCATGAATATTGCTAAAAGCATAAATGTTTTGCTGGCAAAACATTTCAGTATTTGCCCGTATTCTTGCAACTGTGCTTTGATAAAAAATTGTAAGCAGCCATTAGTCTTTGATTGATGGAATTACAGAAACCATAATACAGTTTATACTTGATCCAGTAAACATACACCATTTAGACATGTGCAATCCGATTTAGTTGCCTGTTGTCTTTCTGGAAATAATAAGAAAATATCAATCATTTTATCATTTTCCCTCTTTTTCACCCTCCCCTCTCCTTCTCCCCCCCCCCCTCCAGCATGCTGATATTGATTGTTATTTTAAGCTGGTTGTCAATCATATTTGCAGGGAATTTCATCCCCAAAGTAATGGATTATTTGTAAATCAAACAAAATTCTATTAATGTTAGTTAAGGGCTGTTTTTACACGTTTGCTTCTGTGTACAGATAATCCTAGACTTAAAACCATTTATTTAGTTAAAACAGCCCTGAAAAAAGTGACTTTTGACTGTTTTTCATGCTTATGACTGTTGCAGCATCTACATAGTCATGTGATCAAAATTCGGATGCTTGGCAACTGACATGTATTTATGACAGTTGCATGTTTTGGAGTCATGTGATCATCATTTGTGTGATCTTCTGACAAGCAAAGTCAATAGAGAAACCAGATTCACTTAATAACTGTGTTACTAACTTAACAACTGCAGTAATTCACTTAACATCCGTGGCAAGACAGATAATAAAATGCAGCAAAATTTACTTATCAACTGTCTCGTTTAGCAATTGAAATTTAGGGTTCAATTATGGTCGTAATTCGAGGACTGCCTGAATTGGATAGAGTGAAAAAACACAAAAATTATTTATTATTTAAATTCAAGACTTCCTACCAAAGACAGATAAATCAGTGCTGATGCCAGATGTGAATCCAGTCTGGATTTTTGCAATGTAGAGGCCTAAAGTCAATTGGTTATTTTCCCCATCCATTGCTATGGTTCAAAGGATGGATAAGAATTCATCCTGTCATCTTTTAATGGTATCTTGTATTGTTGGTCTTTGGATAAAAGGGATCAGAACAAATTAACCACTATGTTTTCACTTTTCTCATTGTCTTTCTGAAAGGATTTATAAGGATTACTTTCAAGATGATTAAGACATATCAGCCATTTTGTCAATGAAGTGTATTGATTTTTGTGGGTATAAGGCAAATTCTTCTTCTATGTCTTGAATATATGCTATGTAGTATCTCTTTTGGCTTTCATTCTGCAAAAGATACGAATTAAGCATAAAATAAAAGAACTCTTTGTGTTATATCTGTATCCAAAGTTTTCAACTGAGCATTGTTTGTTTTCTCTGGGTATATAGCTTTCAAATATATAGTTGTCAAATGTCATTTTCTTTTTCTTAATGAATATTTTTTGTTAAAAGAAAATTTTACAAAGATGTAAAAGATTACAGAAACATACAAGAAGAAACAGAAAAAAGATTATAAAAGACAAAAATAAAAATAACAAAAAAGCAAGAAAAATAACAATAATTGAAAAAATTACTTCTGATGTTCTTTGCAGCAGTTACAAATATAGCAATCACCACCTCTACCTTCCCATATTGCATGTCATAATTCCCTTTTTTCATATGCAACACTTTCGAATCAATCAGTCTTGAACTCAGCTCATTTCTATTCATTTTCAGCAAAAAAAATGTATAAATGGTTTCCAGTCTTTTAGAAAAATAATTATCATTCTCTCTTTAATCAAATAATTCTGCAAACTATGCCACCATTACCATCCTTTTCTTCATTACTGGTATTTCTGTAGTTTTCCATCTTTTGTGTATATAATTTTATTTTCCATTGCTGTTGGATCAGCCTTTTGCATTGAGAACCTATCATCAAATGAAATTGCAATTTCAAATTAATCCTATAGTTTTATAGTTGATGAGGAAAAACTCGCTTAGGATGTATGGTGGATTGTATTGGGACTAACCAACATCAGTGTGTAAGCTGTTGGATTCCTCAGAACTCTTACAAAGACTAGAGTTAGGAAGAAGACAAGATACCGTCTATTGATTTGCTGTCTATAGAATATCTGCAAAGTTGATCCATAGAAAAAGTAAGAGAGAAATGGTAAAAGAGAGAAAGGAAGAAAAAATTACACAAGTATAGTTGGGACTGCCCATATAGATGATCAGATGTACTAACAAATGTGCGTCTTGAACAGGGCAAAGCTACAACTGGAAAAGGGATTGTTCTTACCATAGGAAGTGATGTCAAAAGAATTTAAGCCCTCCCTCTGCAGTGAATGGATAAAAGTATCTACTTTTGAATACTATGACTCTGCTTTGGGAAAATAGATATATAACATTGTATCCTCCAGATGAATTTAACTATTAATTTCAATGTAACTGTGATGTAACTATAATTACACATAATTTCTATGTCACATCAGTATCACTGAATATGGGCAATCATGCATTAACTTGCTCATTTGCTGGGTCTCATTGTCACTTAATAGCTGAAACATGAAGATATTATTTCTGAACATATTTGCTGGAAATTGTTGAATGCTGAATAGCTATTATTTGTTCTTGTTAAATTGTAAAGGTGCAGCACAAATCTGCCCTTCTTTGATTTTAGAAAGGTAGCTGGGTCCTTTAACAGTAAATGTTTGGCATTATTCTTCTCTTAGAAAAGTAAATGTTTGGCATTATTCTTCTCTTAGAAAAGATGAATTTGCTAAATATATCCTCACGAGGTATGTTTGACTGGCTTTCTTTTTTTTGACGGTGTTCATTGTGGGCTCTTGTTGTCCGCATAACATTTCTTAATAATTGATGACTTGAAGCCAAAAAAGGATAGGAATCCATAATCCTAATGCTGATACAAGATTCTGAGCACTACATGCTGTAGATCTATCACAGCGAATGTGCAATTGAATTAAATGAAGGAAATGATTGGTAATCTTAAAGAGGCAAAGCTCTAATCATTGAATGGCTGAATTCACCTAAGCAAGTAAAGAAATGAATGGCTTTTAGATTGTAGGGCAACCTGACTGAAAAAATTAATATATTTTTCTAATACAAGAATGTTAAGCAGAATTTGTGCAGTGCTTGGGAGAATCAAGAGATTTGAAACAGGATTTTTTGATTGTGCAAGGCAGGTGACAGAGACTTGCTTGAAAATTAAAATACCGAAAAGGTCAAAGTCTAATTGTGTGCAAATCTCACCTAATTTGTAATTTATTTGCTACCAGTATGTATCTTAGATATTAATGTTAGTAGTTCTTGATATAGAGACAATTCTTGAAGAAAATTCTTAAGAGGAGTAGCAAGATAACAGAACAATTGAAAGAGCTGTCAAAAGCTAACAGTCATTTTATTCCAGTCTTGACAGAAAAGCATCAAGAGGACTAAAATTTGTACAATCTATTCTGTCTCCTCACTTATTGCTTTGATTGTTCCTCACAGCAGAGGATGGGGTCATGTAACAGAGATTTTAATTTCTGTTTTTAGACATGTAGCACTTGTGTTTCCCCATTCAGGAGCTGCTGTATTACAAGAATTTGAGATTTACCTTTCTTCCTTTCTGTTGGTAAAATTACAACTTTGGTATAAGGATTGAATTTATTTGGTATAAGGATTGAATGAATATATATTCATTCATTCATTCATTCATTCATTCAATCCTTATACCAAATAAATTCAATCCACACACACATATGTACACACACACACACACACACACACACATAGTGAGACAGAGAGAGTCTCTAATTATACTAAAAATACGAATCCCGGGTACATTCATGTTAAGAAAAATAATCGAACACCAGGATAAATATAAAACAACTGTTTAATAAACTTAGCTTTCGTCGTCAGAGTCGGGACAGTTAGAGATGCGAGACAATTAGAAGCAATACGACCAACTGGGGCGGGTAGACCGGTTATGCGTACCATGAGCAGAGCGCAGAAGCAGCTGGTCTTATAAGTAGGCTTTCGAACTCCGGCATTCCACTCTGATGACGTCGGCAGTTAGTCATACCCCTCAGGGATTCGAACCTGGGCAGCTTGCATTTTAGGCGGTTGTATTAACCTTCTGAGCCACAGGTTTTCCCACATTCCTGTCAGCAGAAACAAAAATTTTGAATTTATAGTGTTCACAGTATGTGACGTCTGCATGCAAAACATGCTCCTAGATTGGAGCGAAATGCAGAACAGACTGATTTATCCTATACTTGGTAGACTGGGTGCTCCAGACAACACACACACACACACACACACACACATCAATAGAGCATAGTATCTCCTAAGGGCTGAACTGTAAGGTCCTTGGTGCTCTCTGAACTTGGTTGTTTTCTTGAAGATGTCTCATTACTCAACTAGGTAATATCATCAGTGCTAGATGAGAATGGGGTTTCTATGCCCACTCAGTGATTCAGTGAATCAAGGACGATATCATTGTATTGTATTTTGTATGGGAGTAGCATAAGAGTTTGACCATTGTATTAGGAGAGAGTCTGGACAAGCTTGTGCTTTTTCTTGGTGACAGTGAACCAAGTAAACCTAAATTCAGTAAACCTAAATTCTGGTGTTGGCCGGCAATCTGATATGTTGGGTTTTTAATTGGGATATGTAAAATTCAGGCTGGGATTTTGCATGTTAGTATGTTTATATTTATGGTTTGGTCTTTTGAATAAATCCTGAAAGGTAAATTGTGTGTAGGTGTGTGTGTGTGTGTATAATGTTTCAACAAGGGGCTTTGTGTCTGGAAGTGCTTTGATTGTGTCCTCTGACACAACAGAAGACTTGCATACATACAGAATCTACTTACAGAGAATTGATTCCTTTGTCTATCTCTGCTATTGTGTGACCAATGGAATCAACTGTGTAAATTGTAGAGAATACAAAGGTGTATTGCATAATATTGAAATCTTTCTTGTTTGGCTATATAGGTGCTTCAAGAAGTCTCATTATGTATTTCACATAGGTGGGTTTATCCCAATTTCATCCATACATCTAAAGTTAGATATATAATTCATTCTTTTATTTTTCACAGATTTAGCACAATGGTAAATATTTTCCCCTCTCTCTCTCCCTCCCTCCTCCTTCTGTGTGTGTTTGTATCTCTCCAAATTAAATCTGTCTTAAAAGTGAAATACTACTTATATAAACCAATTTTCAACATTGTGTGCTAGAAACAGGAATTTTCTCTGTTACATATAATTTATATTTCACCATCTTTGCAATGGAAGCAAGAAATACAAACTTACTTTTTTTATAATGTTAATGTTTCACCTCAAACCTCTTCCTGTCATATATTTGGATTAATTCATTTCATGAAATGCTAACACTTTTGAAATGTACTTACATACAATCTTAAAGGTGCTAATTGGCTTAAGGATCTTTGATGAGTGGCAAACAGTTTGAAGACAAGTTAAATATTGAACATTATGATGAGCAAAATATGTTGACTTGGGCAAAATGTGTTGATTTGAGAATTAAAAAAATGTGGAGAAATCCAGAATATTCTGTTTACCTCCGGGCCAAACCAAACTTCCCAGAGGTCATTTGAATTTTTTTCTGAAATAAGTATCCAGAACTATGTCTAAAATCTTCCCAATGTTTTTGTTTCATAGGATTTAGTACTAGATACCATTGAACAATTTCCCAAAGTTTTATCAGGTTGCTATTATTCATGAAATGTTTGGAATTGGGGTGTTCTATTCCTAGATCAATTAATTGTGTACATCCATAGGATTTTCTACTTTTTTCTCTTGATTAGCTAAGTATAACCATCCTCAATCTTTTTGAGCCAATAGAAACACTTGAATTATGAGGACATTATAGGTGATTGCATAAAATGGCTGCCATTAGGGAAAAGTGACGAAGCACCAATTTTTAAGAATTATGTGCCATCCTTTCCCATAGAATAGCCTCTACATTCTTTATATCTATTCCTTTAAAGGGGGGAAAGTAGCTGGGTTGCATCTATTCATCATTTCTTTCCCTTAGTAGTTTTAGTTAGGTAATTAGATAGTCTTGTGTAAAACATAATAGAAGTTTAATTAAATTTAATTTTTGAGCTGATTGTGCTTTTTTCATTGTCTTAATCCAGTTCATCTTTTGAAAGTCAGCTCCAAATATAGTCCATCCTAAATGTAATTTTTTTGGTCATAAATTCCTGGCTGTGAAAATTTAAGTCACAAGAAATTGGTTAGTCTTTGAGGCTGTTTGAGGAAATTAAAATAAAGCTTAATATTTGTAAAATACATTATCAAAATACATCTCAAGTATTGCTTATCGTATGACATCTATTTTTGTAATAATTAAGTGAGATGTTAAAAATAGATTTGATAATTTGGGAAGAGATAGAGTTAATTTAGAGTCCCCTCCACTGAGGATGAGGAGAAGATTGTCTTGTTAGGCCCTCCTTCAAGTCACACAGGTCTCCTTTGAGGCTAACTATTGCCCAAGTAAGTTTCTTTCCTTAGTGTCTATGGAGATTCTTGGTGCACTTCTCAGAAGATTCCACACCCATTTGCACTGTTCAGCTGACCCAAGGGCATAAATAAATCTCCAAATGGCCTCAACAATTCTAAAAAAGTGCCAATAACCACATTATTGCAAGGAATAATAATCCTATCAATCTCCACCATTCAATCAGAACTGAAGAAGCTTCTTGGATGTGAAGCAAAATGTCTTCAGGGAAAAACAAAGTGCAATTGCCTCCCTTTTCTTAGATTTCAATAAAGAACTAGTTAACAAAATGATACTAGTGGATAGCTTTGGTGATATAACTCCTGTTTAGAGAACAAAAAATATTCATAGCAAAATTTTGGTCAAAAGCTAAACTTGCAAAATATTAACTCTCCAAAATATTAAGGTGAAGCCAATCGGTGAACTGAAATTTTTGAAGGAGTACAAGAAAGAATCAAAGATCATCTGATGTTACTTTTGTCTTTCGGCCTTTTATACTTTTTAAAAACAAATAAACTGGAAAATTGGGACCATGGTGTAGCATTTAACGATCCTTCAATCTGGATCTGGCAGGAGAAGCGGAGTTTGCATGTTTTATATTCAATTGGTATTGAGGATTTGAGTTAAATTAATCTTGTTGCAAAGACCCTAATTTTGATCTGCATGCATAAATAGTATTATAGCCACTATGCTTCTGATCCCCTTGGGTCTTTCCATCCAAGCTATGTATTTATTTAAAAATAAACAAGTCCCAAATCTCACGAATATTGTCTAGTCAAATTTGACTCTTCATGAATCAATAGTAAATGTCTGTGCTTTTCAACTGCAAACTTAATGAAGAAATAGACACAAAGGTGTTATATTTGCAATTCAGTTCCACATAGCTGTATTTTAGCAGTTATATTCTAAACACTACTATTTCAGTAGAACTTGTTTTGAATATATGTGGTTAACTTCTATAGGAGATATTCTTTAACCTATCACCTTTCAATTTACTAACTAAGTACTGTCTTTTTGCTGTGTACTATTAAGAAAGAGAAAAATCTTTTTCTCTTGGAAAGTTTTGTGCCTTGGAGCTAATAGCGCCTTTAAAGTCACTGATAACCAATGTAGAATTGAACCTAATAAGTGAAAAATTAGCAATTTGCTCATGTACCATTAATGATGCCTTTGGAAAGAGGGAACATTCTTATTTGTTGCTTTTACTCGCTCAGCAAAACTGAGAGTGATCTTACTGATACTGGCTTTAATTGCTTTACAAATGAGTTGGCTAATTAAAATTGTTTATTTTTCCAGAAGCGCCACAGTGACATGGTTGGCCTGCCTTTGCCAGGTGTCACTGTTGAAATTGTTTTGGGGTTGGAGATCTAGCAGAATCTCACTTAGGCAACCTTTTCCAGGTGATTTCTCACCTGGTGACAGAGGAGGAAGACTAGTTGCCTATAAGGGCATGTTTCTGGACAGATGGTGGAATAAAAGGAATTGCTCTCTGTGAATTGTTACCGCTGCCTCTGATCTGTCAGCTGTGCAAACTGCTTTTCAGTTCAGTCTAATTGTCTAATCTGCTGCTCTGACAGCCTCAGTGCAGTGACAGAGAGAATCCTACACACAACCCCGCCAAGGACATTTTTAGGAGCCATATCAAATCCCTGAACAGCAGCCCTGGATCCTCTTCCTCCTGGAATAGTATTTTCCCTTATTTTTTTCCCCTTCCATTATTTCTAGTTAGCCTTAAGGACATTAGAAGTATGAATTATCCTAAAAGCTGTGTTGTGCATTTTTCCATAAAGAGAGATATTGTTTGTGCTTTCGTAATGGGAAGAGATGCCTGCAATTTTCATTTACATTTTTGTGTATATCACAATGTGGCGTGTTTCCTCTGTATTATTGTTGAGGATGTTGCCTGCATAATGGAATTACGCACCTTTTTAATCACTTAAGTCAGTGGTGGCAAACCTATGGCACGGGTGCCAGAGAAGGCACTCGGAGCCCTCTCTGTGGGCACACGTGCCGTTGTCTCAGCCTTGCCTCCCCCCGCGACCTCCTCCTCTCCAGCAGCCCCCCTGAAGGAGAGTCGCCCTCAAGCGTAGTCCACATGGAGCAGCGCAGCCCAGGACATGGCAGCCAGGCAGCGTAGACAAGACTCTGCCCTCACACCCCAACATGCAGTTGGTGCTGCAGGGTGCGGGCAGAGGGTGTCGCTGCCATAGTGCTGCTGGGCTGCCTGGGCGATCTGCGGGGGGCCCTGGAGGTGGTGAGAGGTCCTGTGGGCAGGTGGGATGGGGGATGGGGGGGCAGAGCGGAGGCAGGACAGGGAGGGTGGAACGGGGCCGGGGCCAGTTTTTGGGCACTCAGTCTCTAAAAGGTTCGCCATCACTGACTTAAGTGTTGGGCAAAGTTCACTGGATGATCAGTTTCAGAATAAAAAGAGGAGCAGGAAAACCAGTAGATCATCAGTTTTTGCTCTCGTGGAGTGATATTTACAAGGAAACAGAGGCAGGGTAGAGATAATATTTATAAGCAAGTCAACTATAAATGAGCCCTGAGCAATTAATTATTAAATATTACCTTTTTGCTCTTGGAAAATATCTTGTCTTCAGATGATATAATGATATACATTTGCCTTGACTGCAAAATATATTCCAGTCAATATGTTGATGAAGATTCTCAGTCGTCCAGATGACTTGTCACCTGGACATTTTTTTATTCTTTGGTTTGAAACATTTCACTGCTTATCCAAGTAGCTTCTTCAGTCAAGAATTGCCATGGTTTTCTTCTATTGTTTAGAGAGCCAGTTTGGTATAGTGGCTAAGGCTTACCAGTTTAGAAACAGGGAGACTGAGCTGGATCTAGGACAATATTGAAGATATGGAGGAATAAAATCATTAAAGAAAGGATGCCAAATGAGGGACAAAATTAAATGTGAATAACAAAAATTAAAATATTTTTTTAAATTATTTTATATAATTAAATTGAATTATTGAATTGTCCTGTGGCAAGTTATCCCCTGGCAAGTTGGCTGCTGCGAATTGTCCCATTCTGGACTGAGTTCTAGTCTCGCCTTAGGCACAAAACAAGCTTGATGACCTTGGGGCCAGTCAGTCTCTCTCAACTCTATAAAGGAGGCAATGGCAAACCGCTTTTAAAAAACTTGCCAAATAAATTGCAGGGATCTGTTCAAGCAGTCCTCAGAAAGTAACATTGATTTGAAGGTTCTCTCCCATCCATCTCTTCTATAGTTTTAAGCTTAAGTTTTAATAATTATATGAGTCTGGTTTCATATTGTGGGACAAAGTAGCTATTTTTGAACCTCTGCTTGAATAAGTTTACTAGTGAAAGATAAATGAAGGAGCATTGAGCCAGCTTGAGCTTTGAAAAAAATTCAGATTTGGTGGTGTCTAATATTAAAGAAAATTATGGGAAGCAGAATGAATATTATCTGTTTTGCCCTCTGAAACATTGATAGATATATACTATTTTTTGTAGTATAGAAATTATTTATTGATTTTTATAATTTTTTTGGGGGGAGGATAAATTCCTTTGTTCTTTTTAACACAATGTGTGTGTGTATATATACATACACATACACATACACACACACATATAAAAACACAAACATATATTAGCTGAGAGAGACTTTGATAATATGAAGTATCTGTCTTCCATGAAGATATGCATACATAAATGCTGCCAACATACAAAAGGGTAAGATATTTTATAAATTCAAAGTTCTTAAAGAATTTTCCATTCAAAGGCTTCTTTTAATATTTGCATAGATGAAATCCGATAATTATTTCTTTTATTATGAAAACGATTCCTCGGAGAAGACAGGGCGCTGCTTGATGGAATAAAGCTTGTGTTCTGATTATGTGTGCGATGTGGCTCTAGAGTGCCTTCCATATTTATAGGGATAGAAAGCTTTAATGAACAAATGATTTCCAATGAGGCAGACAATTTAAAAGTGACATTAAACTCCTGAAAATGTGGCTCATGTGGGAGAAAAAAACACACAAAAATGCCCTCTTCTGAAACCATTCCATCTGTGTATTTCAGTCTTTCTCACCATTTTTAATTACCAGAGATGTTTTCATTAAAGCAGGATCTTTAAGGTATTATCTACTCCTGCTGTTTATTTCCCATTTTAAATTCTAATCCTTTGTGACAGCATAATAATTTCCACAGCAACCGGTCTTGTGCAATAAGACATTATTTCGTACCCAGACTGTCTCATATGGAAGTTGGATTTTTTTTTTTAATACCTTGATAATAAGGTTACTGAAACATGTGCCTGTGTGAATATGCATTGTATGCAGCAGGAATGACAGGAAAACTGAAGTAATGGTCATAAGAGAAAAGAAGAGACATAATAGATTAAAAGAATAGATTGAAAATTGATGAAACAGAGAAATATAGGCAAATCTTTCAAGATGACAAAACAGCGAGAGGCAATCATTGCTTCCTTGACCAAAAGAAGAATTTTATGGAACCCTTAAGATAAAATCCCCGAAGAGTTTTAAATATGCAAACAAGATTAAGAGAAGTGAAAAAATAAGCTAAGAAATATACAATGTTTACATTATGTTTCCATGCAAAAGAGCATGGAGAGAAATAATGAAGGACAAAGGGAGGTGTAGAATTGTTGAAGAACTTTCTATTGCCTCCTGCATGTTGGCTAGAGGGAATTAATTTTCATTGATGGATGTGTGAATGTCACAGCTTCTTTACTGTTTAAACAATTGTACATATAATTTTTCAGCATGATTTGAATTCCGGTATGAGTCTTCAAGCTGCAGATTAGTTACCCACAACCCCCTTCTCACCTCAGCATAAGCATACTTCTCCCCCATACTTCTACAAAATCACTGTGTGGTAGCTTGTTTTCAAATATTCATTCTTTAGCGTTAACGACTTTTTACTTTTAAAGCCCTGCTAACTTATGAAACATTCCTCTGGTCATTGAAAGTGTGTTGTCTTGACCTTCAAAACATATGAGATAAAATGAAGGCAAAAATTAGGATGATGAGAATGGAGAAAGGTGTTTCTGTATCTGAATCCATCCATCCATCCATCCATCCATCCAATAGTTTATTAGATTTTCTATATCCAAGATGGCTGCAAGCCACATGATTAGTCAACATGGCTAATGATGGCTGGGACTGAGATAATTTGAAATTAAGGTATCTGAAGAGTGCTAGTAGATTTGGGAACATTATCATAAAGTGCTGAAGAGTATTTCCTGAGAAGAGAAAGTCTAGAATTATGATAGATAAGACAAAAAGATAGTTCTTGGATCTTTATGCTTTCTTTTGAATTCTGAGTTCTATTTGTGCATAAGTTCCATTGTCTCATTTGCTATCACATATCTGCATGGCTGGTTTATGGAATGTCACTTTTATGTACTCATATATCTTTCCCTCACAATCATTGGTATTATTATTATTATTATTTAAATTTATATACTGCCCTATCTCCCTTACGGGACTCAGGGCGGTGAACAGGCAATAATAAAAATCACAGTAAATATTACATAAAAGCCTGCTCTAAAATATAAAACCCCTAACAAAACCCAATCAAAACTACGCCAGGCCGGCCGCATGGAACAGATGAGTTTTCAGGGCTCGGCGGAA
>NW_015386440.1:1220154-1235365 GCF_001527695.2 Protobothrops mucrosquamatus
GGGTCAAGGTCTCAGGTATTGGCCCAAGCTCCGTCTGGAACCTCTCAGGGTCCATCAGGCGCCTGGGGCGGAACCATTTTGTCACTTCTGGTTCCGCCTCCCCGCGGTGGGGCGTAGCGGTAGGAAAGGCCAGCCGAAGGAGAGAGTGATCTGACCATGACAGGGGCTCAACAACCATTTCCCCTAAACCATGATCACTTAGCCACTGGCCGGAGGCAAAAACTAAGTCCAGTGTGTGTCCTCCGGTGTGGGTAGGGACATCTACTAATTGGGTCAGGTCCATGGCCGTCATGGAGGCCATGAACTCCCGAGCCACCTCAGATGCTTCACCTAACGTTGGCAGATTGAAATCCCCCATGACTGTCTGGGGGTCTCAATCGCCATCTCGGCTATCACACTGAGTAGCTTGGGTAGGGCTGCTGATACATAGCGGGGAGCCAGGTATACAATCAGCACGCCCTGCTGCCTCCCATGACCCCACTTCACACCTAGGGATTCACAACCGGCAGTCTGCGGCACAGTGGTCTCCCTTGGATCCAGGCCTTCCTTAATAATAACCGCCACCCCCCCACCCTGACCCTGGGCTCTCGGCTGGTGAAATGCACGGTAGCCTGGTGGGCACATTTCAACGAGGGGCACCCCCCCCTTGGCCCAGCCAGGTCTCCATAATATCCGCTAGGTCCACCTCCCCCTCCGATACCAAATCATAAATGAGGGGGGCTTTATTAACCGTGGACCTGGCATTACACAACATCAGCCGAAAGCCCAGGCCCTGAGATCCTAAACCCCCTAGGTTGCAAGAAGAGCCATGGGGGCCGGAGCGCGCCACAGCTCGTAAACAGCGGGTGCGCCCTCCCCTAGTGTGATATGGCCCTCTGCTCCCGCCATATCTACCCCTCCCATATACAGTCTTAATGGAATTGCCCTCTATTAGGCAGACCCTCCCCCCCTCCCCGATTCCAGGACCTACGCCCACCTTGCCAAGGCCTTCAGCCGGCCTGGGAGAATTAACTTCAGTTTGCCCACCCCTCTCCCTGGAACCCCCTAAAACCCGGGCTAAAAATTTGATTAAAAATCCCCTTAGGTTGCGTTTTGACCACCTCTCATGATTAAAAAATCCCTCATAGAGGTGGGCCCTCGTTAATGCTGTGGGCCAGACCTGCGAGAGAGGGGACTCTCGCAAGGCATGGAGGTCAGCCGCTGAATACATCACGGGCACACAGTGACCTCCAACGCAACCCTATATGCCTACGAAGCTGTGGAATTCTGGGAGTTGAAGTCCACATGCCTTAAAATTGTCAAGGTTGAGAAACACTGGATTAGGAGATCACTGTATATATATTTTTTCAGTTCTTAAAGGGACTGGTCAAATACATCTCACATGCCAGGAGGAAAGAAATTACTTAGAAAGAATAAGAGTCTAAAGTTCTAGCTTGATTGATCACTATGTATGAAGCATTTTCCAGGTGAGATGTGGCTTTAGATCTTAACCTCTAAGTATTGGATCCTGGCATGACCTCTATAAATTCTGGTAGATAAGAGTCCATGTTCACTGAGCTAGAGGTGAAAAGTAGAAAATGCTTAGATAATTGCTCATCAGTTCATAGAGACCTTGGTTTTAGTTCCTACTTAATTGTTTATCCTGAATTCATAGCATGTCTAGCTAGCTTAGTTTTATTAAAAACCATTCAAGATTTTTATCTCTCTGTGCCAAATGGATCATTACACTGTCAACACTTATCTTTATTATGCAAAAATATTCTGAATTTAACTCCTTTTCTTGAACAAACAAAACAATGCATTCAAACGCTAGGTCTGTTTTTCATTAAGAGAGAAAAAGAAAGAGGGAGGGAAGGAGGGACACACAGAGAGAGAAAAATCAGAGAGGGAGAAGAAGGGAAGAGGGAAGGGAGGGAAAAGATAGGAAGGGAAGAGAAGGAGGGACAAAGAAAGGGAAAGGGAGAAGGAAAGGGAGAGGAAGAGGGACTGAAACTCACTAAGTGTTGTGGATATCACATCTCACTTATGTGAGATGTTTTATCTAAGATCTTTTCTCTCCATCAATAAAAAAAGCAAACATTTACATAAATTTATGAGTTCAATATGGCAATTTAAGTTTTGGCTTTGTGATTTTTGGAACCTTCTTTCTTGTCATTCATAAGAGTAGATCTTTTTTTTCCCTTTAATGGATTACTGAAAAATTATTGTCCATATATCTTTTATACCACAATATGTAAATTAAATTCAAGTCTAACTTTAACGGGCTTTAGGGGAAAAAACAAAAGTTAATTAGTATGAATCATTCTGATACTTCTAGACTAGCATGAATATTGTTCTTCCCAGGTACTGGGAAGAACAATATTCTTATTTTAACTTTTTTAATTTTTGATTTTTTAACTCTTTTTAACATTGCATTTTAATCCCAAAGTACTAAGTATTTATATTTGGAAGCTGGTTTTCCCGGAAGCTTGGAACTTACACACACTCTAGAAGAAGTGAGTCAGCGTGGAGAGGCCAGGCTGCAAAAGAACAAGCTACAAGTTGCCTCAGGAAAGGAAAAGTGGAAACTTAAAGGGACACAAACCTTCACAGGCTGTTGGGACATAGATGGCTTCCAGGATTGCTTTTGCCTTGCTTTGGGGACTGTTCTTGGCTTGCCCTGGCCCTGAGGACTCCCCCTTCGGACCTGCCTTGCCTTGGACTCTGTCCTGTTTTGCTGGACGTCGAGTGGAGCAGACGGGACGAAAGGAAGTTGCTGTTACTAGAGACTGGCTAACATCGTTCTAAGCAAGCTGCTGTTACTAGAGACTGACTACCATTGATCTAGGCAAGTCGCTGTTACTAGAAACTGACTAACATTGTCTTAGGCAAGTTTCTGTTATCAGAGATTGACTACCATTGTCTACCATTGTTTATCATTGTCTTACTCAAGCTGCTGTTACTAGGGACAGACTACCATCGTTGTACACCGACTACTGTTACAAGGAACTGTCTATCATTGTCCCCTGTATGTTTTTACTGCCTGAGATTGACTATCGTCATTCCACTCTAGTTTGCCAATGTTGTCAGAGTGGAATGCCGGAGGTTCGGAAATTTGCTTATGGGACCAGCTGTTTTTGCGCTCTGTTCATGGATGAAGCAATCACGGTCCTGGAAAGGAGCCAGAGAGGCCACTTTGCGGCTTCGAGAGAAAGATGGCTGTTTAGCTGGAACCCAGGTTCAGCAACTCTTCTGCTCCCAGAATGTGGCCATTCCAGAGCACCAGCTAAAAGAACTGAACTTGATAATAGACAGGGCTTCGTAGGCATATAGGGTTGCTTTGGAGGTCACTGTGTGCCCGTGATGTATTCAGCGGCTGACCTCCATGCCCTGCGAGAGTCCCCTCTCTCGCAGGTCTGGCCCACAGCATTAACGAGGGCCCACCTCTATGAGGGATTTTTTAATCACAAGAGGTGGTCAAAACGCAACCTAAGGGAATTTTTAATCAAATTTTTAGCCCGGGTTTTAGGGGGTTCCAGGGAGAGGGGTGGGCAAACTGAAATTAATTCTCCCAGGCCGGCTGAAGGCCTCGGCGAGGTGGGCGTAGGTCCTGGAACTGGGGAGGGGGGGAGGGTCTGCCTAATAGAGGGCAATTCCATTAAGACTGTGTATGGGATGGGTAGATATGGCGGGAGCAAGGGCCATATCACACTAGGGGAGGGCGCACCCGCTGTTTACGAGCTGTGGCGTGCTCCGGCCCCCATGGCTCTTCTTGCAACCTAGGGGGTTTAGGATCTCAGGGCCTGGGCTTTCGGCTGATGCTGTGTAATGCCAGGTCCACGGTTAATAAAGCCCCCCTCATTTATGATTTGGTATCGGAGGGGGAGGTGGACCTGGCGGATATTACGGAGACCTGGCTGGGCCAAGAGGGGGGGTGCCCCTCGTTGAAATGTGCCCACCAGGCTACCGTGCATTTCACCAGCCGAGAGCCCAGGGTCAGGGTGGGGGGGTGGCGGTTATTATTAAGGAAGGCCTGGATCCAAGGGAGACCACTGTGCCGCAGACTGCCGGTTGTGAATCCCTAGGTGTGAAGTGGGGTCATGGGAGGCAGCAGGGCGTGCTGATTGTATACCTGGCTCCCCGCTATGTATCCAGCAGCCCTACCCGAGCTTCTCAATGTGATAGCCGAGAAGGCGATTGAGACCCCCAGACTGTTAGTCATGGGGGATTTCAATCTGCCATCATTAGGTGAAGCATCTGAGGTGGCTCGGGAGTTCATGGGCTCCATGACAGCCATGGACCTGACCCAATTAGTAGATGTCCCTACCCACACCGGAGGACACACACTGGACTTAGTTTTTGCCTCCGGCCAGTGACTAAGTGATCGTGGTTTAGGGGAAATAGTCGTTGAGCCCCTGTCATAGTCAGATCACTCTCTCCTTCAGCTGGCCTTTCCTACCGCTACGCCCCACCGCGGGGAGGCGGAACCAGAAGTGACAAAATGGTTCCACCCCAGGCGCCTGATGGACCCTGAGAGGTTCCAGACGGAGCTTGGGCTAATACCTGAGACCTTGACCCGCAGCTCGACTGAGGACCTGGTGGCTGCCTGGAATGGTGCTGCCGCGGGGGCCCTGGACTGTGTCGTGCCTTTGCAGCCCCTCACCCGATGCCGGTCTACCTTGGCTCCTTGGTTCTCCGAGGAGCTGAGGGTGATGAAGCATCGGAAGAGATGCCTAGAGAGTAATTGGAGGGCCACCCACTCCGAATCTGATCGGAAATTGGTAAAGTCCCATTTAAGGACTTACCTAGTAGCGATAAGAGCGGCGAAACGAAACTATTTCTCCGCTCTTATCGCGTCTGCAGGTAACCGATCTGCCGCCCTGTTTAGGGTGTCCCGCTCCCTCCTTCATCAGAGGGTCCGGGATGTACCTACGTACAGTTGCGGACCTGCGCCTTTTTCTCCGAGCCCTGAAGGCCCATCTATTCCGTGCGGCCGGCCTGGCGTAGTTTGATTAAGTTTGATTATGTTTTAGTGGGGGGTTTGTATGGGGTGTTTTTAGAACAGGCCTGTCATTTAATTTGATTTTGCATAGAAATTATTTATTTATTATTGTGGTTTTTAGTATCGCCTGTTCACCGCCCTGAGTCCCGTAAGGGAGATAGGGCGGTATATAAATTTAATAAAATAAATAAATAAATAAATAATCTAAACCCACCAGAATCTCTACTGAATTAGTCCTAAGATGAAAGCAAAAGAAATGCTTTAGTAATAATATATTTTCAAACCAGTAATAATATATTTTCAAACCAAGTGTTATTCAAAAGAAAGGGGACACATCATGAGTTCAAATGCTTGAGAGACTCATGAAAAACTCACAGTCATTCAAGTTAGCATAGCTAACAAAATTCATCTGGGCAATTTAATTTTTAGAGAATATGATTGTCAGTTTTGCAATAAGCAAAGATTTGAACAAATTTTATATTACAAATGAAGATTTTTACCCCAAAATTAACAATGAAATTTTCTAATATTCAAACTAGAAACTACCACAAAACAAACTCTGTCTATAGTCAGAAGATGTTTGTATATTTCAGTTAAATATGCAGTCTATAACATTGGTCTCATTTAGAATGTATATTTGCGGTATAATTAAATTAATTAAATTTGAAGTTTTTCAAGTATAATATAACAGAGTTAAAGCACATTTTAGTCAACTAGACTGATTTTTCTCCCTTTTTCTGAGAAACTGAAATAGTAGTATCATTTTCTTTTTATTTACCTTTTGAATAGCATACCAAAGCTAATTTAGGCTAATGTTAAGGAAGAATTACTCCCGGTTTTTTTTTTAATTGTAGCTCGGTATTGAAATAATGAGTGGGACAATAGGGAATAAAAATGTTTGAAGTTTCTCATCTCTGTCAAGAAGAGAATTTTTAATCACATTTTCTTGGCTTTCATGCAAGTTAAAGTAAATATTATACAGCATACACTGTAAAATTAGTGTATTAAAATTTTATTTTTAAAATTCTATTTCAGTGAGTGTTTAAGTATGCTGCAGATATTGGTTCTATACATTACTTTGATACTGCCGCATCCTTGTGTTAAATTACACTCTTTAAGTGTATTAAAGCAATAATGTATGTGTTTGATTCTTTTTTTCTTTTTAATCCTATAAAGTAGAGCACTGATGGTGTTTGCATTAGAGTAGCCTAACCAAACAAATGAGACAATGGATAGACTTAATATATCTATGAACAATATATCTTGCTGTGTGACACTAGCCTCTGTAATAAAACTGATGTCTGGATTCCTGGTCATGTAACAATAATGCTTTAACTTCCAACTCTGGTTTCAGAAGTAAAAGTGGAGACTTTTATATGACCTGTGGGTCAGAGACACTTTTCTCCCCTATTTTTGTGGAAAAGCCATTGACCTGCACACTTGCTTCAGATTCACAGGGTTAACTAAAAAGAGGGAAACAGGATAGTCAGTGTGATCCTTTAAAATAGTGTTTTTCAAACTTAGATAAACATGTGTGGACCTCAATTCCCAGAATTCCCTAGCCAGTATTCTGGCTAGGGAATTCTGGGAGTCAAGTCCACATATCTTAAAGTCCCACATTTGAAAAACACTACTTTAAGAGGATGCTATTGGGACTGATTTTATAAGGCTTTTTGGTTTCTTGTAATGGAAGAAATTTGTGTTGCTTCTTTCATATACTGTATAATCATTGATGATTTAAGAAGCAAAGATGTCTTCTCTTTGGGTGCCCTTCTTCCAATTTCTTATAGTGTGATCTGCTTTTATTTCCTAAATGAAACATGACATAAAAGGTTGAGTAGCCCATAAAATGTTTTTTTTTTAGTACATCTAAGAAAGAATCTCAATTCAAGAAATTTCTTTGTGCAAGAACTCTGCTGCAGATTCTGAGACATCGTGGGAAAATAAAAGTAGCAAGGCTGGATATTAATGCTTTGCATTTCATGTTCATTTTAGAAATACAGGTAGTCCTCATTCAGCAACCACAATTAGTACTGGCCATTTGTTGTTAAGCAAAGCTAAGTGAAAACCACAATTATGATTCAGTTTTCCTTTGCTTTACAGACCTGAGAAGGTTGTAAATGTGAGGATTGGCTGTAAAGTTACTTTTTCATAACTGTGATAATTGTGAACTGTTGCTAAATGAGGCAGTAGCTAAACAAGAACTACGTGTAGTCTTGTTTTGCTATTACTTAGTTCTGTCAGTTCAGGATTGAAATCTGTCGGTTCAGGATTGAAAATTTTAAAACATGTATACTCACATATATATTAAACGTGCTTATAGATGGCTTCCTCATCTCTAGCAGAAACTAAGGTGCCCTTTTTATATAGTGAGTACTCTACAGTACATAGGCGGTACAATGACTCAATGGTTAAGACACTGGGCTTGTGCCCTAGAAAGATGACAGCCTGGCTTCCAGACATGAGCATCAAGCAGTGGGGTGAGTGCCTGTCTTCACCTAGCTCAGTGATGGCAAACCTTTTAGAGACCGAGTGCCCAAAACCCGCCCCACCTGGTCCTCCCCCACCCCGCTCCGCTCACCTGCAGGGTCACCCATTGCCTCCATGGCCCGCTGCAGCAGGCGACCCTGCACTGCCTAGGCGACCCTACAGTGCCACGGTGGCCACGCGAGGGTGGAGTCTTGTCCCTGCTGCTGGCTGCCATGTCTTGGCTGCGCTGCTCCGTGCAAGCCATGCCCGGGGGCAAGTCTCCTCCAGGAGGCTGCTGGTGAGGAGGGGGCTGTGGGGTGAGGCGGGGCTCAGGCGACTGTGCACGTGCCCACAGAGAGGACTCCAAGTGCCACCTCTAGCACACGTGCCATAGGTTTGCCATCACTGACCTAGCTCCTGCTAGCCTAGCAGTTCGAAAGCATGCAAATAGATAAGTAGATATCACTTTGGTGGGGATGAAATGGCGCTCCGCGATGATGTCATGCATGGATTCAGTTCAGAATCCATTTTCTCTCTAAGGCAGGGATTTCTTAATTTTCTTTCCAACAGCTGTTTGATAGATAGAAGATGTAGTTTTGCCGGTAAAGGAGGAATGTTTTGCAAAACTTTTATTATCTACATTCTCAAGCTCTAAGAAGTCTATAACAATATTCTAACTATAGGAGTTGAAGGGATTATTATCAAATTCAAGATGATACAACATTGATTATCACTTCGGTAGACAAAGAAAAGAGTCCAAAGGATCTAGATTCTAGACACATTTGGACAAGGTGCTGAAATGAATGGATTGAAATTAATGAGGGAAAAATGTGAAGTCCTAAAACTAAAGAGGAAAAAAAATGAAAGGCACTAGATTAGGGCAACATGTGTTGGTAGTAGTAGCAAGGATCTGAGTTAAAAAGATCTGAGTGTTCTAATAGAATAGAAAATAATAACAGTAACAATAATAATAACTTGTTCAATAACTTGAACTTGAACATGACCCTGAAAAGGTCTTTGAACAGCGCTGGCTCAACAGCTTTGAAACAGAGATGAGTGCCACCCACTATATTTGGCAACAACTAGCAGACTAAAATTTGTAGAGACAACTTTCTTCTACTATATATCCATCTCTATGTAGACTATAGGCCTATATATCACTATATTGATAATTTCTACATGCTACAATTTTGATTGTACTTTTCTTTCTGTTTGGATATATCTCTCCCAAGTATTTCTCCATTGTCGATGTTCTTGACTAATAGGTTTTGTGAAGTGTTTGTACCAACGTATGCCCATGTTTTTGGTCTTAGCCGCTCTGCCCATTCTGTGTCAGGTGTCATCTTTTTGCTGAAGGTGAACATCTGAAGAGATTTAATTGGCCAACATGAGAAGCAGAGCTGTCTAAACCCTTGAAAGAAATATGCCTCACACTAACAAGGCTTCTCATTGTGGTGATTCAATGACATGTCAGTAATTAAGACAGACCCTAGGTTTCTAGGTTTCGGCTGAAAGTAGATTTTTTTTTTTTTGCAGCTGGATCAGACAAGCAATTAAACACACAAATAAAAGCATATTTCTTCAGAATATTAATGAGCCTTTCTTCCTCTAAATGTAGCAAAGACTGCTTTGAACTATTTGGGGGCGAGCAAAATAGTTATAAAATCCATTTTCAGTGACATAGAGTAAGTATTTTCCCCCAATTAGATCCCTGATGGATAGTTGTTTTCAACTGTAATTGTAAAGAAAAGATGGATTTGTATGAAATGTTGATGGTGAGGAACTAGCAGTAGAATAGCTCATTGTTTACTAAATGTAATGCACGAGTTGCAGAGACATTATAAAATGAAGCCACATTTTAAAGAAATCACTTCTTATTTTTGATATGTGCTGTTTGTTTTTAAATGCCATCTCTCTCTCTCTCTCTCTCTCTCTCTCTCTCTCTCTCTCTCTCTCTCTCTCTCTCTCTCTCTCTCTTCTCCCCTCTCCCCTCTCCCTCCTTACTTCCCTCTTATCTATCATAAAGTGGTATTGGGTTAGATATGGCACTACAGCATTTCGACTGGGAAAGTGTGAAAAACTATGAAAGCCAACTGGATGACTTTGGGTCACTCTCTCAGCCCAATTTTGTAGAAATTAAAAGTGTATTGAATACAATATACTTGTTTTGTTATATTTCCTTTGGAATGTTGAGCTCTTTGGAATGCATACCTTGAAATGCATTTTTAATAAGCAAGGTAAGAAAAGTGAAGCTCGGGGAATGATTAAATATTTTGGGCTGTTAAAAATCAGTTCATTCATCAGAAAGCTTACAAATTGATTTTATAGTTACTTTCTTCTTCTCCCAAAAATAATTGGTTGCCGCTTGATTATATGTAATTCTGCATATCATATTATTTCTTTACATGATTCTGCATTTGCAATTCACAGCAATGGTAGATTATCTCCAAATTGTAATTATGAATCTTGGTGTTTTATGAAAGCCATAATTCATTCTACCATCTGCAACGTAATCCTTAGGATTTTGCAGATATGGTTAGATACAACCTTTTGGATATCATATTATTTTTGAAATAGATAGACGGAATTTAATTATGTGTTGATTTAAGGGAGAATATTAAATCTTTATATACTGCCAGGACAAACCAGTATTAAAATTTGTACTCAAGAATAACTATATGTATATAATTTAACATCCTAATAAAATACCGTTCTAGAGACGCTTGGGTACCTTGTTTTAGTCTTTCTATATTTTTATCCTAATTTAGAATAGACATTCATAACCCTTCAGTAAATAAAGATGACCGAGCTTGGACTTTTAAAAAGATTTTGGTTTGTTTAAGATCCCAGTATATACTCTTTAGCTCTCCAAAATGTGCTTATATTTAGCAATAATAATATTTGCATCTATTGTTTCTCTTGTACCACAAGATTCTGTCTTGGGCCCAGTACTCTTCAATATCTTCATAAATGACTTAGATGAGGGAATAGAAGGGGAACTCATCAGATTTGCAGATGAACACGAAACTGGCAGGAGTAGCCAACACCCCATAAGACAAACTCTGGATCCAAAAAGATCTTGACAAACCTGAACAATGAACCCTATCCAATAAAATGAGTTTCAATGTGGAAAAAAGCAAAGTTTTACATTTAGGTAGGAAAAATCAAAGGTACAAGTATAGATTGGGCAAGACCTGGCTTAAAAACAGTACTGTGAGAGGGACCTTGGAGTCGTAGTGGATGATCACTTAACCATGAACCAGCAGTGTGTAGCAGCAGCCAAAAAAACCTAATACAATCCTGGGTTGTATAAATAAAGGCATAGAATCAAGATCACGTGAGGTATTAGTACCTCTTTATAAAACCCTAGTAAGACCATACCTGAAATACTGCAGCCAATTTTGGTCATCATATTACAAAAAAGATGTTGAGAGTTTGGAAAAAATTCAGAGAAGAAGCAACTAAGGTGATCAAAGGCCTGGAGACTAAAACATACGAAGAATGGCTGCAGGACTTGGGTTTGGCTAGTCTAAAGAACAAAAGAAATAGGGGAGACATGATAGCACTATTCCAGTATTTAAGGGGCTGCCACAAAGAAGAGGGGATCATGTTATTCACGAAAGCACCTGAAGGCAGGACAAGAAACAATGATTGGAAACTGATCAAAGAGAAGCAACCTGGAATTAAGGAGAAACTTCCTGAGGACAATCAACTAGTGGGATAGCTTGCCCCCATAAATCTTGGGTGCTCTTTCACTGGAGATTTTTAAAAAGAGGCTAGGCAGTCACTTGTCTGAGATGGTATAGGTTCTCCTGCTTGAGCAGGGAACTGGACTAGAAGACCTCCAAGGTTCTATTCTGTTCTGTTCTATGTTGTATGCCAGGTTCAGAGCAAGATATTTGCTTATCTGATTTGTCTTCTGCAACTCATTTAATGGAGCTCTCTCTCTCTCTCTCTCTCTCTCTCTCTCTCTCTCTCTCTCTCTCTCATCTATCTGTCTATGTTTGTCTATCTATGTAATCAACATGAATACAGAATTAGTAGGCGTACATTTCCTTATTTCTCAGGAGCAAAGAATTGTACTGTCTGTCTGTCTGTCTGCCTACCTACCTACCTACCTACCTATCTATCTATATTTTGGTCCAGTGGTTAAGGTACCTGACTAGAACTCAGGAGACTGAGAATCCTAGTCCTACCTTAGGCATGAAAGTCAACTTGATGAGTCTGTCTTAGCCCAACGTTCACCTCACAGGGTTGTTGTGAGTAAAATAGGAAGAAGAAGTATTAGATATTTGTTGTCTTGAGTTGTTTATTAGAAAAAAATAAAGATGGGATATAAATGCATGCATACTTATTTGTTCCCTCTGTTTATGTGTATGCATGCTGTTTGAAGTGCAGACTACAATAGAAAAAATGCCATGCCCCAACCCCTCTCTCTCATCTGTCTATCTATGATACAGTAGTATTGGGTTAGATATGGCACTGAAGTGTTTTGACCGGCAAAGTGTGAAAAAGTCCTTCTGGTGTAGTTTTGTTCGCCTCAGTACTGTCCAACCTCCAAAATTTGCCTGTTACTGTAGTTACATGCATACAATCTGGAGCTTAAGCCTGTCAGACACCCCTTAATTAAATTAGACTTGGAAATATTCCACTGATTGTTAGGCACTGAATTCTTTCTCAACTGTTCCTCGCAGTGAGCTGGTGATCTGAATGCCACCAGCCAAGTGCTTTACCAGTATCAAGGGACCAAAATAAGCCAATGAGGTTCATAGGTACAGTTGGATTTCTGCCTGGATAATTTTGTTGACACTGTAGCTCGCCTGATTATTTATACTGTTCAGTTACAACTGTAAAATGGGATATAATAATGATCTGTCCAAGATGGTTCTGTTGAAGAAAAACTAAGCTACTGGCAGGCCTATATTTGAACCAAAAAGGCTGTATAATACTATATCTTGGGGGTGGGGCATGAAATTAGCTTATTTCTTTTACCAAAGAAGCATTTAGAAAATGTTGAATTTTTATTCTTTATATATGCATTGGGTGAAGTTGATGTTCTTTTTCTGTAATCAGAGGAATAAAGGGTGTTTTTATTTTCTGTGCCCACACAGAAATCATTCATGAGTTCACATTAACATATTTACAGGCAGGTGTTTTATAATGTTCCTGTCTTAAAATCACCACATTTCACTTTAGTATACATAGATAAGATCATCCTATATTAGCATAAGTTAATCTCTGTCATCAAAATCCCCATTCGAGCTGATTTGTCTTCAGGAATTGATATTAAAAAGACATATATTTTCCATTTCATTTTTATATCGCTGTCATTTCTTAGTGCACACTCTTTCCAGGGACCATGCCCTAAAAGGTAACAGATGATCCCATTTCATTCTATTGGAATGAAAAGCTGAATCTGATTTGATTTCAGTAAAAATAAATACAACTAAATCAGATAAATGATATTTCTCTGCATTCCAAATGCATGGTATCAGGAATGCATTTGATCATTTTAGCCTCTTTTCATATTTAAACTTATAATTTATAATTGACCACACCCAGTCTGTCACAATATTGTTAAAAATTTGAGTAGTACAATTTCATGGTTATCTGAAAAGTGCAAGGTTAGGAAAAAATCTAAAATCTCTAAAATCTAAAATTTCTTTCAATAAGATGTTACGTCTGTTTCTGTTTATTGTCAGTATCCTGTGAAATTCTTCCACTTCTTGGATTATTTTCTGAAATTAATGCCTTATAGCATTGCTAATGTACTTTTACACAGAGTCACTCAAGTGTGCCAAAACATTACTGTAAAATCAGAGTATTCAGTTGTTTACCTTATAACTTGAATAAAGTTCTTTTTTGTTTTATTTCCAGAGGGTATACAAAAATATGACTTCTCAAAGTGCTTTTCAATGGAATTGATTTTTTTAAATAAGGAATATTTATGCTGTTGGCACTGATAAATAACAACTGAGATATAGAAGATCAAAGAGGACTTGAAATAAGGAATGTTAATTTCCTGGGAACGCACCACTAGTGAATCATACTTCAGCTAGTGTGTTGGAATATAGAGAGAAAACCAGAGGCAATTTAGAGACATGGGTATATTACAGATTTGTCTGCTAATCTGTATGGAAATTACTGCAATTATAAGGGGAGATTTTAAATGCTTAGTATTAGTGTGAGAAGAAAACCATATATCATGCATGCCTTTCACATCCATGTAATATATATGTCTTGGAAAAAAAGAGGGGAAAAGTAAAAACTTGGCTTGGGATGCTTCTGGAAGAGGTATGGCAAATTGAATGTGGAGCCAATAACCACAGGAAAGACCAAGGAACTGGTGAGAAGACTCCTTGGAATGTTTCTGGATAAGGAGAGAACAGAGATCGCCCATATATGCTATGGACAGCTGCTTCCTTTGAGGAAGACTGCAGGAGAGTAGTTTTACATAAGTTCAAGTGAGGGGAGATGATGGGATTAGCCATTTTGTTCGCAACTAGAGCAGAGACTTTTAAATAACTCTAGGTTTGAAAATTGTTCATTAACTACTTCTAAGCTATTAGAGATTTTTGGAATGACTCAGTGGGTGAGTCTATCTTTAATCCTGAATGAAAGAAAAATTTAATCATAAGCCTAAGAATTTAGAGAATCTGAAATAAACAGCAAAAAGCTGAATAAGATTTTGATCTTAGGAAGTTATAAACGGACTAAAGTTCCAAATAAAATTGGAATATTGAATCTTATGGATTTGGAATTAATTATAAACTGTAAACAGCTTTTCATGGGAAACTGATCCTGTTTTGGTTTTTATAAAACATAACATAATTTCATGAATTCAAGAATTGGACACTAAAGGGGACTAAATATTTTAGGTAGAAAAATATGCTGGCCTGCAAGATGGTGTATGTTGTGATGGCAGTCATAATACTAAAGGAGACTTTTGAAGAATGGAATAAAAAAGTAGTAGCCACGATATCAACAATGTCAGTAATGACAATGTCCAAAAATATTATAGAAGATATGTCAGAAGTAAAACAAATTTAATCAGACAAATTAGAGATGGTATTGAACATGAGTTTACAACTGACAGGCCAAGGGAATGATTTAGGAAAGAGTATTACATTGGTTCTACAAAAGAAACTAGCTGATATTTTAAAATGCAAAATGGAATATAGGATAAAGAGATAAAGGTTTGAAACTTGAGAGGGCATGAAGAGTTACTAAATTTGTTTAATATCTCTCTCAATCTATATCTATCTATCTATCTATCTATCTATCTATCTATCTATCTATCTATCTATCTATCTATCTATATTATATTGTTACTTTTCTCCTTTTTCTCTCTTTTTCATTATACTTTTTATTCCTTTTTTGTAAGATCAACTCTACTATTCAACTCTACTATTAATCAAAGTTCTAAATAAAAAAATATATAAAAAAATAAAATAAATCTTGGTTTTCTATGAATGATTTTTAAATGTTGGGTTGAAAATTAGCATTTGGTAATTGATCTGTTTCCGATGTAAAGACATTAAGACGAGGCAGGAGTAACAACATTTCATTTCATTTCATTTCATTTCATTTTATTCAATTTGTATCCCGCCCTTCTCCCGAAGGACTCAGGGCGGCTCACAACATTTTTAAAAACAAAGACAAACCCACACACCCCACCGAATAAAACCAAATTAAAACCAATTTTTTAGAGTTGTGGTAATTAAAATTTCTAAGAAACCCAATTTAAAATCCTCCCTAGGC
>NW_015386440.1:1237609-1250969 GCF_001527695.2 Protobothrops mucrosquamatus
TTCCTCCCTCCTCCCTCAGCCCCCCGACCTCCCCCCCACCCTTTCTACACCGCAACCCCCAGACATGGCTGGTCCTGACCTAAGGGGAACCTCCCCCCTCCCCCCCACCCTGGTTCCCCCTAAAAATTTGTTAAAACACCCCTGTAAAAACATTCTCAATTTAAATAATTTAAACAGTTTTTTGTTAATGACCACTGCAGTCTTCTCTTTATTTACTCTCCAACAGAACTAACACAAAATGGTGTGGATTCCTTTTATACCCCTTTGCAGGGACAATGTCAACCAATCAATGCAATGGATTCTCCCACCTTGCGCATGCTCAATCGGCTGGAGACAGCCTGCCTGGTCTCGGGCATCCACGTGGTCTGCCCGGGCCTCTCTGCAGCTTCCTGCATTTGCTGAGTCACTCAGCAGGCCCAGGACATAACACCCCTCCCCTCTTATTTCAAAACATAGTACTTAATATTTTACAATACTACAAATCTAATACTTTGTCAATTCTTTATTCACAACACAATGATACTTACTATTGTGCATTACTATAAATCGAACACTTGTTCATTTGAGCGTGTTCTGATTTCTAAGTATTCTTAAACCTGCCCACCTCCTGACAGGAATCTTAGATAGTCCTGTAAGTGCCTGGGTGGACCTCTGGTTCGCTCTGACCTTCTTGGAGCGGTTGTGATTGCCTGGCCTGCAATCTCGCCTGCCAGGCTTTGCAGACCAGGACTTTGATGCCCCCTAGAATCAGGCGACCCTCCATCCTGCTGACTGGCCGGATCCTGTAAACCCAGATCAGAGTTCCTTGGTGGGGTGGAATTCCCTGAGTCCACAATGGATCCCTCTTGGGAGCACTGTCCCGTGAGCCCAAGACCAGCAGATGGAATGGTCTGAACAGCTGGTTGCGAGCAATGTCCCATGGACCCGGTGCCGGTGCCAGAGTCAGGAGCCGCCTCATTGGCACAACTCCCTACTGGTGCCTGTGAAGTTTCGCTTTCACAGAGAGACTGCAGTTCACGATCGTAATCGTGGTCCTCCTCCCCCCGAGAGCAGAGTCAGGAGCGGAAGTGTGGTGTGGCAGCCTCCAGCGCAGTTGGTCGATGTGTCGACGTAACACACGACCATCATCCAAGGCCACTTCGTATGACAGCGGCCCAGTGACTTTGCAGACCATTGCTGTCACCCAGAGATGTCCAGGTTCATCGTTCCTTGCCCAGACCGGATCGCCCACCTGTAGTCTCCTAGGTGCCTGCGGCTGTGACACCTGTGAAGCCACCCGGTCTGGTGCAACCTGTCCAGTTTTGTAATGAGTCTGTGACCCAGCAGAGTTCAGCTGGGCTCTTTCCAGTGGTTGTGCAAGGTGTGGTGCAGTGGCAAAGAAGAAAGTCAGCTAACCTGTGATGCCAGCTTCCGTGAGTGATCTTCTTTAAAGCATCTTTGGTTGTGCGCACCATACGCTCAGCCTGGCCGTTGGACGCTGGATGAAATGGTGCAGATACAATATTTTGTAAGGCAAGGAAAACCATAACAGAGAATTATTATTTCTAAGAAATTGTGACATATTTGGGAAAGACTGGTAGTGGATTTGTTGGTCAATCACTCACAGTTCACAGACTCAAAAAATGTGGTTCTATTTTATCAAAAACAGAATTGTTCATTCTGCTGCCCTCATCATTTTTCTTCTAGATTCTAGCTAACCCCTTTGTGTTGTCCAGAAACAAATGCAAGATAAATTCTACACACATTCTCTTTTGTGCCTTTTGTTTCATCTAAATCAGATCCTAAATTTTAGTACACATTTAAGTGACACTGGTTTTAGTCGGAAATGCTTCTATTATTAGGTTGGTGCTTTCGAATCCCGTTTTCCCTCTTCGGGGGCTCAGGGTTGCAGACCAGTACTTAAACATAATAACAAAATCATTGCTTTACTGATGACTTATTTCTAGATATTAACTCATAGTAAGTGTTCCTTGGAGAACAATGTGATTATAAAGTTGGCTTGTCTATATTATTGGCCTGGACCTCATGATACTTTTTTTTTCTGGTGAGCCTGTGCCAAATTTTTGTTGCTGTGAAGTTAATTAGTCTTAAGAATCCCTTTAGCTTTCCATCCCTATATTTGAGGTTCTCAGATGGTGATCTTGAGACCTACCAGTGAGATATGGAAAGTTTTTGGCTGCCAGAAAAGGAATTGATATACTAAGACTAACATTAGGGGAAGAAATTTCATCCGTTCAATTGACCTCATCAGGCAAGTGATATAGATCAGATATTGCCTACATTGTCAGAATCCAAACAGAACATTATCTACTTTTAAAATATAATGTTCATGTGAATGTGAACTTCTCCCTTTATTAACTTATCCAATGCATAATTATTGCACTGACCCTTTTGCTAATCTCTCAACTACTCCAGGCAGGAAAACTTACCTATATGAGTAGAGTGAATTGCTATACATTCTATTTCAGTCTTCTCCAAACAAATATATTTACAAAATCTAAGGGTTACAAATACAAGATTTCTCAGCCTGCACAGTGCTAGAAGCTTGCATATAAATTTGCACCGGGGTATTTTGATAAGAAAATTGCAAAATGAAATGATAGTAGTAGGGGTGATGGTTGGCTTTGTATAGAAAGCTGTGAAGCAGAGAAGAGCAACAAAGATGATTAGGGGACTGGAGGCTAAAACATACAAAGAACAGTTGCAAGAATTGGGTATGTTCAGTTTAATGTAAAGAATAACTAGGAGTGACATGATAGCGGTGTGCAATATCTAAGGGGTCAGCCTATTCTCCAAAGTACCTGAAGACAGGACAAGAAGCAATGGATGGAAACTAATGAAGGAGAGAACCGATCTAGAATTAAGGAGAAATTTCCAGACAGAACAATTAATTAGTGGAATAGCTTGCCTCCAGAAGTTGTGGGTAAAAACCTCACTGGAGTTTTTAAAGATGAGATTGGGCAGCCATTTGTCTAAAATGGTTTAGGGTTTCCTGCTTGAACAAGGGTTGGACTAGAAGTCCTCCAAGGTCCCTTCTATGTCTGTTATTTTGTTAAATCTGCAACAAAAAATGCTATATCTATAATGATATTTTTGACCTTATATCACCACAGAAACAATATAGAATTGTAGTTTAGGCAATCTGTTTCTTTGAGAAAAAGTTTATTGAATGTTTTCTGTATCACTTTCTTGTCCACTAGGTAATTTCATTAGACCAGATTGACTAGTTAAGCCACAGGATTCTGTTTGTCTTCCATTCCTTTTGTATTTTTCACCATAATATTTTATCTAGATAGCTAAAGTTAAGATACCTCTATTCACCAAGGATAATCATGAGTACCATCTTCATTACTTTTGCAACCTACTTGGTAGCTAGAGTATTATTTTCCCTAATGTATTATCAATTTGAGGTGGAGAATGAGGTTGAATTTTAGAAATGGAGATGGGATGTCATCCTACACAAGGAGAGCACATAGTTCTCTGTTCTTTCTATTTAACATATTAAAGTGGAAAGTGATGGTCAAATATGGAATTGAATGGAAGTGATTCTATGACATTTCTTTTTTTCAAACATTAAGCTAATCAGCACATCCTGTCTTCTGACATTTATATATCCATCATGAACATCTGTAACAAGAACACTTATGCTGAAATATAAAAGTTTTCTTGTTTGCATAAATGTGTATTGAATATTTGGACATCAAATATTCACAGGTTATATCTGTGGGCATAATGTCAGATGCCTAGCTTGCCGGCAAGATCTCAGCTATGAGCAGTTAATGTAAGACCGTGATTTAAAGAATATTTCTATGTTGCTTAGGCACTATCTGTAATTCTGCATGTGTAGTGTCTTCCTTATATTATTACAGCAGTCACAAACTGTTAAAGCCAAATCTATAATTTGTCACAGATTTTAGGAATTGCCAGCTATCTAGCATTGCAACATTTTCCTGCTTTATGTTGTGTAGTAGCAAGAACACATTCAAAGGGCTTACATCATGGTACAATTAAACTGCAGCTACAGGAATTTATCGTTATTTGTTTATTTATTCACTTATTTTACTTTGCTTTGCTTGTGTGCTACCCATTTCCGGAGTCTCTAGGTGGCTAACAGTGTCAACATAGAATGAAATAACCCCTAATTATGCTATAGTTTTAGGAATCTATGCTTTTATTAGTGTTGTTCTTTATGCTTTTTTGTATAAAGTCTGATCTCATACAAAGGAAGAAGTATCTTTCATGGGAATTGGTTAATGAGCTGATATTTTCAGGCTGCATTAAAATACTGTTATAGATATTTGGTCGCACTTTTGTTGTGGATTAGGTTCACAGCTTTCAGTGCAAAGCCAACCGCCACCTCTACTACCATCTGGCTTTACATTTTTCGGATAAAACACGGCAGTGCAAATTTATATGCAAGCTTATAGCACCATGTTTGCTGAGAAATCTAATATCTCTAACTCTTTAAGATTCTTGGAGAATCTCTGTTTTGAGAAAGTTGAAGTAAAATGTCTATAAAGTCTTCCACCGATTAGTTTCTCTGCCTGGAATAGTTGTGAGATTGAGTTGTGACATTGACAAATAGACATTTTGTGACTATAATTTCTTGATAGTATAATCTCTTCTACTCTGTATGAAGCAATTTGGGAACCATGTGCCAGAAGGGCTGCTTGGTATAATAAGCTAACATTCTCAGTCAGTTTACTGTTTGGCATGAATACAACCAATAGCTCAGATTATATTTTGCTTATGCTAGCATTTTGAAAAATGCAGTTATTAAATGGTGTGCATATAATTCAGGTGAATATGGGATAAGGCACTTAAAATTTAGTGATTTATAGAAGTAGTCCTTGATTAATGACGATAATTGGACCTGGAAAATTCTTCTCTTAAGCGATGTGGTCTTAAAGGATAACATCACATGACTGCCAACTTAGGACATCAATTCCAATCCTGCACAGTTGTTAAGCATGAAATCATGTGATTGCCATTTCCAACCTCTTGCTGGCTTCCCCTTTGTCTTTCTTTTCAGAATCCAGCAGTGATATTAATTTTGAGGACCATTGTATAGTACTATTGTAACTTCAAATCGTTATTGAACAAATGATTATTAACTGAGGATTATCTGTACATGCCTTATATTACATAGCCTGCAAGTCACATCCTCCTAAGCTTCTAGAATCAAAAGAGTAGAAGAGGAAGTTAGGTCTTCTGGTCTAATGTTCTGTTCAGCGCAGGAATCCTCTTATCACAGATAAAGAGTTGTCCAAATGTTGCTTGAAAAACTCCCAGTGATCTCCAGTGATGGATCCCATAGTTCCAGCAGTTTGTTCCTGCTGTAATGAGAAGGAAACTTCTCCTTTTGAGTTTAATCTCCTTCAGCAAAGCTTCTAGGAGTCTTGCAACAAAGGAAAACATTAAATTGTGACAATACCTGCAGCCTCTTTTTTGTATCTCTATTGAGAAGTCACCTTTTGATCACTTTTCAGTAAGTTCTAATCCTAAATGGATCCATTCCTGAAAATGTTTATTATTTATTCATTTCTGAACATATGTAGGAGATGATGATTGTATCAACAGCAATTGATAATGAGCCCCTGGTCAGTGTTAGGAGTGGAGGCTGAGGAGAAGGAAAGTTAGAATTAATGAAGTTGTACATCTTTGGATAGGGTAACTGAAAAGCGCAAGGATTTTTTTCTGGGGAAGAGTGAACCATATGTTTATTTTTAGCATGAAATTCAGATCTTTGTATGCCACAAAAGAATTGAATATAAATGTCAATATCCACTTTTATTGCTGAGTGTAGGAGAAGCAGTACACTGCTCAATTTAATTGAATATGCTGAACACACATGCATAACACATTTCACATTTAAAAATTAACACAGTTAAGGTGCAATTCTATATGCATTTTCCTGCAAATTAGCCCCAGTGAGTCCAGTGGGATTTATTATTAAATAGGCAAATTAGGATTATACTGTAAGTATTCCATCTGGCATTGCTTGTATTTCAACTTTGCCAAAGTGACTGTCTCCTCTTCAGAAAATGTGGGTGGCAGAAACTGTTTTTAAAAATGTCTATAACATTTTTGCTTCTTAAATGTATAAGCTATTTCAGTTATAATATAATCAAGTATTTGAATTGAAAAGACCTCCCATATCAAATCTGGCAAGACATTTTTAATCTTTTTGTGTCTGATTTCTAGTTAAATAATTTTATTTTCTCCCACACAGAATAATAATATAGTACACTCAACAACATAGTCAACAGTTTGTAAAAATACTAGAATAATCTAAACAACAGCATTCTTTATGTAGTGAAGGGTGAGTCTTATTTAAAACAAGATAACCAGGTTTTATTTTTTAATTTTTAAAATGTGCTATAAAGGACTTGGGAAGTGCACAGAGGGGGAAAGGTTGTCCTGTGACTTCAGATTATTCAATTTGCACAGCCATCAAGAATTCTAATGAAGTAGTTTCACATGACTGAGTAAGAGCAATGTGGTTCTGTAGTGCATATTCTTATGCAATTTATCAGTCCTATTAATAAAATATCCTTCATTGCTTGATGTAGCTGATAATGATGATGGAGTTGTAGTATCACTCTCTTTCTAATTACAAATTAATTTGTTCTTTGTAGCTTGTGGCTATATTTGATGAGCAAGAGCCAAACCATGGAGGAGATGGCACCAGTGCCAGTTCTACAGGCACACAGAGTCCTGAGATATTTGGCAGTGAACTGGGCACAACTACAGCATCTTACGAAGCAGCAAGTGAAATTGAAGTCACACCTTCAGTTCTTCGTACAAGTAAGTGAAATCTCTCCAGTCTTTTCACATTTTGCCTTCATTTACTAAGATGCCAAGTTCTGTTACTCTCTGAGATGATTCATTCTATTTCTTTATCATAAGCCAATTAAAATGCAGAAATAGAATAAATGTTGAAAATGGCCAAGTGAAAAGCTTGGACCATTTTTCTTTTCTTTTAATAATGTTGCTGAATTGTTTAACAAAAATAAACTTGTGAAAGTGAATGAAAATCCTTTTCTCAGTTCAGTTAAAGGACTACAAGTAGCTCTTGACTTAACAACTACAATTGGGCCCAAAATTTCTATTGCTAAGTGAGACATTTCTTAAGTGAGTTTAGCCCCTTTTTACCACTTTCTTGCCACAGCTGTTGAGTGAATCCACTGTAGTTGTTCAGTTAGGAACACGGTTGTTAAGTCACTTTGCTTGCCATAAGGTGATCACGTGACCCTGGAAGAGTCATTCATATGAATCAGTTGCCAAGAGTTCAAATCTTGACCACATGACCAGAGGGATGCTGCAACGGTTGTGTGAAAAAATGGTTATAAGTCACCTTTTTTAGTGCCATTGTAACTTCGAATGGACATTAAACAAATGTCTGCTTGTACCTTGGGAATAGTTCCTTTGGTTTTGAACTCCAAAGAATTGTACAGGGCTCTTTCCAAAAATCCAAGCAGAAATGTGCATATTTGAAAAAAAAAAAAGGCATGGCTGGATGGTTAACTAAGATACAGGGAAAAATGTCCTAAATTGCATATTAAGGAAAAGAGTTTACAAAAATGCTTGCTTAACAACATTCATTCATATGCTGAACTTATGTCAGCACTAAATGGGGTGGTACTTACAACTGGTCCTCAAAGTTCTGGACATTACAGCATCCTGTGGTCCTGTGATTGCCATTTGTGACTTTCTTATAAGTAAAGTCAGTGTAGAAGCCATAAGGAGATTACAAATGCATGACGTTATTGCTTAGCGATCCATGGCGATTTCCTTAATAATGGCAACTGGAAGAGCTGGACTTTCTATTGCTAAGTGGCCCAGGCAAGTGACATTGGCCACAGAAATTCCAATCCCAATTGCTGTAAGTTGCCTGAGGACAGCTATAATTAGCCACTTGTTTATAAAATGTGTATATTGCTATAGATGCAGGAAAAAATACAGATTATCTAATATACTTATTTAAAAAAGTAAATTGATGTGGAGTTAGGAAAAACGAGAAACTCGGAAAAAAACGGTACTGACAAACTCATCCATTCTTATTTGAGTTTCATATCTACAGTTCCAAAATAACCAAGCAAGAAACATTTGCAACTAATGTTCCTTATTTGTAATTTTGGAATTGCACTTTTGACTTGAAGAATAAAGACAAAAAAAGATGAAAACATCTTTCTTTAAAATAATATGTGCTGTGTGTTGTACCATTGGGGTGAAGGCTACAGTGTCCTTTCTTTTTACAGTCTCCCTCTCTCTCCTTCTCTTTTTCTTCATTCTTACTTTATTACTTTCTAGTTGTACATTACCTGCTGATGTACCGACTTCATATAACATTTCCAGTTAACTGCTTTTTGTTGTCAACAGAATAACAAAGTTGGAAGGGACTTTGGAGGTCTTCTAGTCCAACCCACTGCTCAAGCAGGAAAGTCTATACAAGAAGTCCTCGGCTTAAGATCACAATTGAGCCCAAATGAGACTTTGTTAAGTGACCTTTGACCCATTTTACGACCTTTCTTGGCTCAGTTGTTAAGTGAATCCCTGCAGTTATTAAGTTATTTTACATGGTTGATAAATGAAACTGGCTTCCCCATTGACTTTGCTTGTCAGAAGATTACAAAAGGGGATCACATGACCTTGGGACACCACAACCATTATAAATATGAGTCAGTTACCAAATGTTTGAATTTTGGTCATGTGACCATGAAAATACTGCAATGGTTGTATGTGCGAAAAAAGGGCCATAATTCACTTTTTTCAGTATCGTTGTAACTCTGAATGGTCACTAAATAAACTGTTGTAAGTCAAGGACTACCTGTACCATTTCACGTATAGGATCAGGAGGAACACCTCCTCTATGCCTTCCCAGCTTATTCTTCCTATGTGAACATGCTATAGTCAAAGAGAATGCAAGGGCATTTCACTATTAAACATTATTATAACCAGAGCTGCCATTGAAAATAGTGGCCTGCCCTATTAGTCCATTCATTTTCCTCTTGCTACATACCATGCAGAGTATATTTCATTGTTCAGATGTCATGCTGATGATAGACCCAGGGAAAAAAGCTTTGTCTTTATTTCACAACATGTTAGGAGTTGGCCAAAGGCAAAACAATGACTTGAAGTGCCATTCTGGATGTCATCCTATATTTCTGAATTTCTGTTACTTTTTTCTACCCAACCTTTCCATCATTTCTTTTTGCTGTATTTATGAAGTAGAGTAATATATCTTTGTGTTATGGGTTTCGCTCTTGTATGCTCATTTTTCTTGTGGCTTTCTGAAACCTAGCAGGCGATCTGAGTCTGACATTCTGTTATGGAATAATCTTGTCGGCTCAGAAGCCTTCACAGCTTATCATGTGGGAGCAAGTTGAGTTGACAAATTCCCCATGAGCCAGTGAGGTGAGAAAGTGAAATCAATTATTAGATCCCCATTGCCCTCCAGAGATACCATAGGATGAGCGAATGAGAAAGGATGGAGCTTTCTGTGCCCTGTTTTCAGCACTGTAAACAATTTCAAAGGATGTAACTTCCTTTTCTAGCACTAAACGTGCATATATACACAGATGCTCTCTATTACCTTCTCCAACAGGAAAATTAAAGAAAGATTAGGTTAAATACAGGTAGTCCTCAACTTATGACCACAATTGAGTTCAAATTTTCTGTTGTTAAGTAAATTTTGCCCCATTTTACGATCTTTCTTGCCAAGCCTGTTAAGTGAATCATTGCAGTTAAGTTAGTAACACAGTTGTTAAGTGAATCTGGCTTCCGGGTTGACTTTGCTTGTCAGGAGATGATCACATGACCCAGGGACACTATCACCCATCATAAATATGAGTCAGTAGTCAAGCATCTGAATTTTCATCACATGATCATGGGGATTCTGCAATAGTAATAAATTTGAAAAACAGTCATAAGTCACTTTTTTCAATGCCATTGTAACTTGCAATGGTCAGCACATGGACTGTTCTAGGTCAAGGACTGTCTGTATAAGAAGGAACCTGTGTGTGTGCCTTTTAAGGCCTACATGTGCTCTCCAAAGTCAGTGCTAAGGCCATTCTCTAGCCTATAGATGGAGTTTAGACAAAAATCAAAGTTGCTTTAATGTGCTTGACACTTTAAATTTGATTGCTTTTATTTTGTCACAGTAAAGATATAATGTTTGGAGGCAGCTTCTCTTTGCAGCACTGAATGAAATCATGCATTTTTTTTTCAAGATCTGGAACTTTTTCTTTCTTTCTGATGTTAGCAGATTGTCGGTGGTGGTACCACTAGATTTCCTTAGCCATGATATTCTGCTGTGTTTGAACTTCAACTCCCAGAATTCCCCAGTCATTGTGGCCATTACTAAATAATAATGTTTGTGTGTGTAGCAGGATGGAGAAAGTTTTTCTAAATTACTGCCTTAAAATGTTACAAGTGTATGTCTTCACTTTCTCTAGCTATTTTCCAAATTGGGCTGCCTGCTTAAAATCATATGTTGGAAAAATGCAAGGTGGTGCATTTGCATGACATGAATGCTTAGAGAAAAAGCGTGTGAAATATTTTGGCAAGTTACCCTGGTAAATGAAAGGCAGTGTTTTGTTGTACCACTTAAAAGAATTCCTTTCTTTGAGAACAGCCTTTTGTTCTTTGGGATGCTCTACCATAGTGATAATTGAAACCATACTAGCAGTGCTACAGAAAATTGACTTTGAAATACCTGATTTAAATCTACTTTTAATATGGGAACAATATCTTTGTTGAATTTCCTTTTTTGACTTAGGAAGCATGGCACACAAGTGGCATTGTCCATATTTCAAATAAACACCTTCATATATTCCATCTCTGTTCAGTTTATAAAAACACATCTAGTATCAGAGTAGTTTCAGATTCTGATTATTACATGTTGGCAGGATCATATATCTATTAATTAGATTGGAGATGGGATGCAAAATTGCTGTAATTATTGTAATTTTCCAGCTAATTGTAGGGTTGGTGGTGAATATTTTCCTTCCGCAAAGCGAAAAACAGTATTCCATTTGAAATTGTTTGGTGGTGATTGTAGGAACTTCTCTCTCTGTTCTTTAGTGTTTTTATAATTTTATTATTATTTTTTCCTTAAAGATGCCTTTTCTGAATATTGAATGGGTTATTTTATTGGTCAAAGGAGCTCAGGAGGTAAAACTTACATTTTATCCCGCTGTTCACACTCATCGGCAAGGTAGTGGTGCAAGCTCTGTTCGGCTGCAGTGTCTAAGCATATTAGGCTAATGAGTTGCTGAGATTTTCATCTTCTTTTGTTCAGGTTGCCATGTTACTCTTTCTTTTCTTTTCTTTTTTATTTTTCCTTTTGTATTTGTGTATAAATTGACCTACCTTTCTTAGAAAGAGAAGGTTAGATAGATCAGCTCCAGCTGAGAAAGTAATATGCATCTGGAATTGTACTCCACCCTGCCCCCCTTGGGCAAATATATAAGCCTACATTTGATGCAGTGTAGAGAATGCAGAATTCGATCTTTGCAATGGAGCAAGATTAATGCTGGGCAACCAGGTCTTTGTGATCTCCAGTAATGAAACCACACAAAGCATGTTGTATATTTGCTTAATGTATGATGTGCAGAACATAACCATTTTCCCTCCCGTTTTCCACTGAAGTTTCTATTTGGTGGTGGTTGTTGCTGTTGTTATTATTTCCTTTGCTGAACTTTTTGCTGCAGCATTTTGTTTTGGAAGATCTAGAGTTCTCCTCCCCACTCCCAATCGAGAGTCTGCTACATCTGATTTTTTGGGGGGGAGAGAAATAATAATGGATTTTTTGTATGCTTTAGAGAACTGAGAAACTTGCTGAAGAATATGGGCTGTGGAACTGAAGTTTATTCCCTGCTGAAATACATCATCTGCAGGCGTAGGTGAAAATTGCCAAAACTAATGAGCAATTGGTAGATAAGATGGCTTGTCACTCTGTGACAGTGGGGCCACAGTTGCACTGTCTGTGAACCAATTTGTTTATTTTCGAGGATGGCTATTAAATACATAAATATAATTCTGATTCCCTTGCCATCACAAAGCCACCAGATTTTATATAATTATGTAGACTAACTTTTTAAATATATAGAATAATTTAAGGATATATATTCTCCAGCAGATGGTGGTGTAGAGTCCACAGAATGGGTTATTAATGCATTCCTGCCTAGCAGATAACTAAGGAAAAAAACTTCAGCCACGCCTCCCTCTGGGTGTGTCTTCCCCAGTTTTTTCCTTAGTTCTCAGCTTAGCAGACGTATTTTTCTTTGCTCCGCAAGGCTCCAAACTAGGCCTAACAGCCTCTATTCTTTTTTGACTCCTTTTTCTTTCCTTTTCCTTCGGATCTCAATTTTATCCTTCTGCTTCCTGAGGCGAGTGTGGTCCCTTCCTTTTCGGAGAGGGATCGTCGGGCCTGCCGCCCTTCGGTGCCTTCGGCGCGGGACTTTGCAGGCCTCACCCAGGGAGATCGCTTCGTTCGGCTGTCCCCGGGGATCGTGGACTTCGTTCATCGCCGTTCGTTCGCAGCGGCCGCTGCGCTTCTAACAGCAAGTTTCTGGGTCCGGGGTGAGGGAAGTTGCTGGGAATTTTAGCGTCCCTTCTTTTCACGGGCTTTTTCAAGCTCCCCGGTGGCTGGCGAATCTAGATCACCGCGGCCGCCATTTTGGGAGGTCCACGTGGCGGCGCTATTATTCCCAGGCCTACTTCCTCTACCTTTGTGGTTCAGAAATATTACCTTCTCTTTTTGACAAATCAATATTTTGGATTTAAGAGTACTAATATTAATACTTAGGCATCAGTGTTAGATATTAAAAAAAAAAAAATACTAATAATAATAATATTAGATAGTTAAATAGGTATACTGTTTATAAATACATATATTAATAGGTGTAAGAATATTTATAGTTTAAGCTTTTAGTTAAAAAATAAATAAATAAATAAAATAAATTGAAAATTAAAAAGAATTAAATATTAAATCCAAATTACAATAAGGTGCTACAGAATATTATTGCGGTTGCTAGACTTCTGGTGAATACTCGTGCCTGTACTGCCTGGGTGCCTTGGCCTGTGAGCAGGCCTGTTCAGGGGGAAGAAAGTACTGATCTCAGGCACTCAGTGAGTCACCTTCTTGGTTACAACTATATTGGACCAGGACCTACCTTGGTCCGGTTTTATAGGGGGAGGAGTGAAGTTTCTTTGCCTTTTTTTGTCCACCTGCTGCATTAGTCAGTGACCTTTAGTCACAGGGCCTGTACAGACAGTTTTAGAATACTGTCTGGCTGTTCTGGTCATTGCTGGCGGTTCGGAGCGAGGATCCCTTGTGTTCCATCTCTGGCTGCGT
>NW_015386440.1:1251509-1271626 GCF_001527695.2 Protobothrops mucrosquamatus
TCTCATTTGGAGCTTTGCGTCTGCATTTTGCGCCTCGACCTTGCCAAAAACTGGGGAAGACACACCCAGAGGGAGGCGTGGCTGAAGTTTTTTTCCTTAGTTATCTGCTAGGCAGGAATGCATTAATAACCCATTCTGTGGACTCTACACCACTCTGCTGAGAAAAGGCGTTCAGGTAAGAACAACGCCGCTTTCTGCCTTATCTATTAATTATGGATCAGAGATGACTATTCTAAAAAAGATTTCTGTTTACAGTTGAATTCATTGGGGGTGTTGTGGTGAGTGGTTAGCTAGGATAAATACAGATCCAATCCCATATTTATAACAAACTTAGCTGTTGCCCCACTTCAAAGACACTGAATGGATTAAATGATAAATGAAGTTTCTTAAATAAAGGTCCAGTCAATTCGCATAATTTGAGGATGAAAGCATTAGGGCAACATGTTCTTTCTTCTCTTTAAGGAAATCTTAAATTAGAATGTTCGTTAGTTTATTTAGAATTCTAGAGCAGGGCTTTTCAACCAGTGGTACGGGTACCACCTGTGGTACATTGGCACCTGGCAGATGGTATGCGACCATCTTAGAAAAGTAGTAGCGCGGGAGAGGAATGAGCTGAACCAGTGGCAACACCGCACAAGCCTGAGCGAGAGATGGCTGCAGCTGCAGGGCTGAGGGGAAGCGCCAGGATCAGTGCCACTTTCCAGCTGATCGGCGCTTCTTCAGGGCTATCGGGGCTCAGTGGAAGCACCAGGATCAGTGCCAGGCTCCAGCTGGAGCTCTGCACTGATCCTGGTGCTTCTGCTGAGCCCTGAAGAAGCACCAATCAGCTGGAAAGCAGCACTGATCCTGGTGCTTCTGCTGAGCCCAGAAGAAGCGCCGATCAGCTGGAATGTTGCAGCATCTCCAGGGTCTTGTGATTTACATTCAGATGCTTGACAACTGATTCATATTTATGACGGTCACAGTGTCCCAGGGTCATGTGAAGTGACCAAAACCTGCTGCAACCACCCAGCAGACGGTGGGAATAGAAACCAAACAGCCCCCACCCCACCCTCACGGCCAATCCTCAACATAAATGCTCACAATGATGAAAATCTCGGACAGGAGGAAGAGTGCCGCCGGGCGGGCAGGCTGTGGCTTGGGGGGACACTTTTTTCAGTGCCATTGTAACTTTGAACAGTCACTAAGCGAACTGTTGTAAGTCGAGGACTACCTGTACTTTATCACTTTTTTCCTTCTTTTTTTTGATCATTAAATTTTTGACACCTTGCTAGGCAACTGGTGGTACTCGGATGTTGCCATATCCTAAAAGTGGTACAATGGGTGAAAAGGTTGAAAAGCCCTGTTCTAAAGCAACAGCATTTCATTGAAATGTCATCTTTTCTCCAAGAACAGACCTTCACAATATTCCCATTTTAGAATGTTCTCAGAACTACCCAATGAAACAGGTTAAGTTGAGATGTCCCAACTCAGCAGGGAGTTGAACCTGGTTCTACACAGGCTAATAAACACTGTAATCGGTATTCCTCTCTTTTCATGCTCAATCATTCTATGCACCGGCCTTGATTGACGTTGTGATTTGGAGAAGAAAGAAGAAAAGAAAAATGCTAGAAGGAGGGCATTTTCATTGCCTTCCCAATCTTTTCACCATCTGGTAGATTGGTGTACAAAAATTCTTCCTTGACAGAAAAGCAGATAAGGCAATCCAGGTTACACAAGGTTCTTGCCCCAGAGAGTAGCTTGTCTAAGCGAACAAGTTCAAAAAATTCATCCAAATTAAAACAGCCCTGACAAAAGTCTTCCTGCTTGAATAAACACAGCAAAGGGACACTTGATCCTTTTCCAGCTAATTGTTTGCCGTGTTGAACTATCTTACCAAGTTTCGTCTCATTTCCATCTTGATTCTGCCTTTCTGTAACTTAAACTCATTATTGTATGGTCTGGACCCAGTAGAGAACAGATTATGGCCTTCCTCTGGCCAAGAAACCCTTCTGTTGTCTGTTCTTCAAATCCAAATTATTCAGATCCTTCAAACACTGGTTCCACAGATTCAGTTGTTGACTTCTTTACATTTCCATTGGACTTCTGTTAGCCTTAAGAAATCTTGACCAGTCACTAGCAGGATGGAATTACTGCAGACTTTCTCTGTTTTTCCATTAGAAGTTGCATGCAAAAACATAATTCCAGTTTATGTGACTTGGATGGTCATGAGAATCTGCAGTGAGACATTTGCCTGAGCCAATTGTCTCAAACCAATTGGGAGGGGGGAGTGAGAGGAAGAGGTAGACCACCCACAGCAAGCTGTTCTTGTTGTTTTGCTCCAATGCACAGATGTCATTCCCTTGAGACTAGGAGCATCGAGTAGGTGGAGCAGGAAAGATTTCATCTGTGGTTCCACCCAGTGGTGCTGTCTAATCAACGGAGAGTTGAAGCAGATAACAAACCAAGACTCGAGCACAGCTGTTTCTTTTCCGTGAGCTATCTGGGGAACCTTCAGTGCAAACCTTCCATTCAAAATGACATCTACCTTCCCAAAAGTAACAGAGGGAAAAAAGTTCCTTTCGCATATATAAATTGGTTGTGAAAGGTTCCTGGAAATTCAGCCTTCTCCTCCTTTTCTCCATAAATCCATTTTTTTCTATAAAATGCAATCAGTCTTTTTTTTTTTAATGGTTTCTCTGTTTGTTAGCTAGCAGTGTGGATTTCTGCTTTTCTATATTGTGAATAATTTTGTCAGCACCAAAGCGTGGCAGATAAAACTTCTTCCTTCCCTTGATAAGGATCACTTTGTTTATCTGTCCATCTGTAGACTGTATTTACTTTTCATTTCCCTTTAATGTGAGAAATTGCTTTGCAGTCTCAGTTTGAATTTTCTTTCTCCCAGCTGGAGAAATTCTTTGTAAGTTCAGACTTTTCCTACAGATATATTGACTTATAATACCCAGAATGCCTGGTTGGTGGAAATGTTGGAAGGTCTTTTACATCTTGAAAGCACCAGATTAGAGAAGGCTGCTCCAGGTGATAATACATTATTTATTTTGTAAGAGAAAATAGAAGCCCAAATATTTATGCCATGGGTGGGGGATTCAGTTGTGCAATCATGATTGCCAATTTGATTTTTTAAATTCTCATGGGCATTCCTCTATTGAAATTCAGAGCCCAAGGGTGGCCCCTGTGGCTCGTTTGGAACTGGCCACATAACTGGCCACTCGCATGCACAGCTCTACTTGCACAAGCATAGGCACTCGCGCTAGCATGCAAAGCTCCAAATGCATGAGAGCAAGCGTGAGTCCCCGCTGCTTGCACAAGTGGAACTGTGCACAGAAGCAGGCATGCCTGCTGCTTGTGCGGCCCACAACCATCCCCTCTTCCCCTGCCGCTGCCACCGCCGCTGCCACCAGTCTGCGAAGCCAGAAAGTTTGGGGACCTCTGCACTATGCATCTAGAGGGAGTGAACTTTTTAAAATTTAAATTTGAACTTTGATTCTGCTATAGATGCATAAGGTTTACATCTTACATTCTGTAGTTCCTGAAGTTCCCCTAACAGTTCTGTTTCTCACAGAAGAGCTGGTTTATCAATAGTCGTGGACTGCTTGGGAAGAAGATTGACAATCAGTAAGTTGTTGGCTGGAGGATGTCAAGGGAAACAGGGATAATTTATCAGAACAAAAGCTTCTCGCTAATGTACAGTATATCCAAATAAGGAACATGGTGGCTCATGAGATTAGAATGCTGGGCTGACGTTTGGCAGGTCTGCGTTCAAGACCCATTCCTGCCCTGGGCAGGGTGAGCTCCTGTCACCCAGCAGTTCAAGAACTGCAAGTAGATCAGTGGGTACCACTTTGGAGGGCAACTTCATGGGGACACAAAAGGAGCCCCCAACTGGGCATCTCGCCAGCAACGGTGACGTCACTGGCAAATCCTTTTACCACAGAAGCATTTTGGTTCTTTCAACTTGGAAAAAAAAAGTATATCCAAATAGTTGTTAGAGGAACTGGTAGTTCATTTTAAGACTGATGCTTCAACTTCTTTCATTTTATCTTCTCATCTCTTTTTTCCTTCTGCATCATATCTTTAGTATACCAAGTTGTGTACCAGGATTGAGTTTGTCAAAATCAAAATCATTTTCTGGCTGATAAATGCAAATACTATATATCTAATAATGAATGCATTGATGTGCATCAGCCAGAGTTTCATGTGAGAGAATAGTAGAATATAAACACATTAATAGTCTTAACAATAATTGTCATGAAACCACTATCCATCTGACATAAGAATTAAATTAACAGTCCTGTTTGAAGAAAGCATTCCCAGTATGGCACAGTAAATACCAACATGTAGTCTTCAACTTCCAACTACAGTTGAGGCCAAAATTTCTGTTGCTAGGTGAGACAGTGGTTAAGTGAGTTTTGCTCCATTTTATGATTTTTCTTGTCACAGTTGTTAAGTGAATCACTGGGCTGATAAGTGAATCTGCTTCCCCATTGATTTTGTTTGTCAGAAAGTTGCAAAAGGTGATCCTGGAACACTGCCATAAATATGAGTTGGTTGCCAAGCAACCAAATTTTGACATGTGACCATGGAGATGCTGCAATAGTTGTAAGTGTAAAAAACGATCATAAGCCACCTTTTTCAGTGCTGTTGTAACTTCAAATGGTCCATTAAACAAATGGTTGTAAGTTGAGGACTACCTGTGCATTGGGCATAGTTCCTTTGGTGTAACTGTCATAAATATGAATCAGTTGCCAACAATCTGAATTTTGATCAAGTGACCATCAACGGTTGTGTGAACAATGTTCATAAATCACTTTTTCCAGTGCTGCTATAACTTTGAATGGTCACTAAATGAACTGTTATATGTTGGGGACTACCTGTACATGGAAAATTCCATTAACATTCTAAAGTGTGATTTCAGCATTCAGTTTCATTTTCGACTTGAAGGTCAACAGTTTGCAGGATGACAAGTCTGTGGTCAGGGCTCTGAAATTGGTCTCCTGGTACAGTGGTCCCCAACCTTTTGGGCTCTGTGTGTGTGGGGGGAAGGAAATGGTTCTGTGTGAGCTGTGGGCATAGATCAGGGGTGTCAAACTCGCAATGTCACTTGATATGTCATGATGTATTGTGACTTTTTTTTCATTGCTAGCATTGGGGTGGGCATGGTTTTGGCATGACGCATCCGGTCTGTGGGCCGGCAGTTTGACACCCCTGGTATAGATGCTCACATGTGCAGCTCCATTTGCGCAAGCAGTGGGTACTCTTGCACACATGAAGCTCCATTTGTGTGAGTGGTGAGACACTGCTTGCGCAAATGGAGCTGTGCATACCTGCTCACCTGCCACTTAACACAGCTTGGTTCTGAATGGGCTGTGGCCTAGGGGTTGGGGATCCCTGTCCTAGTAGATCCAGCAAATTTAGAATCTAAATATACCAGGGAGAAAGAACAGAGGTAAGGTCTTAAAAGGTTGCAGTTACGGAACAAAAGTGAGCCTCAGAGAATTCATTTGTTTGCAATTTTGATGAATGTGAGCAGAGCTAGCTTTTTCTTTAAAAAAATTGAGCCTGATTTACTATTACATTGTTCACCATTGAGCTTGATATATGAAATGCATTAAACAATTTTAACTTGTCAGCATGCATGATTTAGCCTTCTATATGTGAAATATATGATTTACTGCCTTGTAGGAGTATCAGAGTAGTATTGCAATATTCTGGATTCACAATTTTACTTTCTGTACCTGAACATTAGCTTGTTCTCTTTCGTTCATGTTTTGCAGGGTTATTATTTTTTAAATATGAATTTCATATAGCTAAGAAACATATGTGGCTCTCGGATAGAGAGGATTGTGTGCTATGTGGAATTAAAGTTGTAAAAATGTAAAAATGTCAGTTTACATAACATAAGATCAGTAGCATTGAAATGAGGTGATGTAATTGAAATCTAGATGTATTAAAAGAAGAAAATACATAACATTATAGAGTAACACCAATTTCATCATTTCAGTTATCTTGTTTTTTAAGATAATTTGTCATACAAATTATATTTTAAATAGTAATATTCTTTAAACATTATACTTGTTTGTTAAACAGCTGCAGGAGTTGAGATAATATAGTTATTTCAGCTTATCATTGAAAAGGTGCAACTGAACTGTCTTAATAATTAAGTGAACAACACATATATATCAGTGCATTAATTGACTGCAGTGCTTCAATTTAGAATTTGCTAAAGATCCTTTTTGCACATTTATTCCTTCAAACATTAATTCTGATTTTAGCAACTCCTTCTAACTAAAATTGGTGATATGTTAGTCCAGATTCTTAATGCTTATTTTCAATAGTTTCTTTAGATGTGCTTTTACATAATCTGAAAAGATTTAGTAATTCTGAAACTTGTTTCAGATTCGCAAATGTTAAAGGAATTAGTAGTTTAATCCTGAAAATTTAACAGAAATGTGTATGGGAACAGACTTCCACTACTAGGTTTTCAAACTCTGCTTAACAAAAGCTGTTCCATGAATGACAAATGCACAATCAAAAAACATCATGAAGAATATTGTTGTGATATTCTGACGTGAAGTGGGCTATTTTTCTACCATTTTTGAGTCATTTTGGGTAGAGTAGCGGTTCATTCTTGGCATTTAAGCAGGCATTTGCTTGTGTTGTCATTTTTCCAGGGCTAACTTTATTTAATTTAATCATTGAAGGAAGCATGCCCCTTTTGGTAAATAAACCATGCCAGATATATATATTCTCATTATTCTCGTTCATAGTCCTTTTAAGTTCTCTACTTTGCTGATTTCAACAGAAGAAAATGGATTTTAACTGAGTGATATTTTAGTAACACAGAGAGAAAAATACAAGACACAACTACAAGTTAATGGAAAACATGTCTTTAGTTTTGCAGTATCATCATAAATAATGCTTTCTAAAATGTTTAAAATAAGAACATATTTACTGGCAATATTTTCAGAATGGGGGAGTTTGCATCACATAATTTGTGTCTCCTTTATAGCATGGAACTAATCTTGAAGCATGTCTAATACATATTGAATGAGGAATGTGTCAGCTAATGTTACAAGACATTCTATTTATATATTATATTTATAACATGTCATAATTGTACAGTTACAGATAGTCTTTGATTTACAACTGTTTGATTAGTGACCGTTTGATTAGTGACCATTTGAAGTTATGATGGACCTGCCTAGAATCTACTTATAACCCAGTTTCAAAGTTCTGACAAGTACTCCTCCCCTGTGGCCATAAGATTGCATTTTGGATGCTTCATAACAGCTTAATGTTTATGGAAAGTCTCAGTCATAGTTATCCCAAAGTTATCCCAAAGATGCTTTTTCACAAGGCAACTGGACTTTCTTGTTTTTCTTTGAAGATGTTTCACTTGTCATCCAAGAAGCAAAGTCCATATTTTGGACAGAGAGGGCTGCTGGTTTAAAAGAGGGGTCAAAAACACCATCTACGTCAAAACTGAACAGCCCTCTCTCAGCAGAAGGGATGGGATGCAACATCATCTATCTCCAGTCTGCAACACAGTCGTTTCAACAGTTCCAAGAAGGCTCCACACCCATTTGCACCACTCAGGTGACCCTGACGACACAGATAAGCGTCCAGGTAGCACTAACCACTTGCTAAAAGAATGCAAGCTGTCTGCAAGGAGTATAAATCTTTCCATTCCCCATCATCTAGTCAGAGCTGAAGAAGCTTCTTGGATGAAAAGTGAAACATCTTCAAAGAAAAACAAGAAAGTCCAGTTGCCTCGTGAAAAAGCATGTTTGGGATTCATAACAGCTTGTAATTACGGCCCCTTATGTCATCCCATTTTTACTTCCAGTTTCCAACAGCAAACTCTCCATTGGGTATTATGCACTAGCTTAACGACTGCAGCATTTATTTAATGATTGCTGCATTTGCTTAACAACTGCCATTAAAAAGTTTGTAAAATTAGGCATGACCACCATGACTTATGGACAAAATTCTGGATTATGTTTATGGTTATGGCAAAATGGAAAAAGCCAGCGTATAGCACAATTCAATATGTGGCTAAAGGAGTGGTGTAAAGGGAAAGGGTTTGGATATATTAGTCACGATGTTGTAGCTGGTCCAATGAAAAAATGTACAAAAGAGATGGTTTGCATCCATCAAAGAAAGGGACTGAGTTACTCGGTTATAAATTCACAGATTTTCTGGAGTAATATTTAAACGAAACAGTGGGGACAGTGAGTTAATTGATAAAGAACATCCCTGTCCTCGGCAATCTAAAAACTATAGGGCTATCAGTGCATGTAACATAGATGTGTGTGCGGACAAGAATATCAACCTTGCTGTCAAGCAAAATCAAGCTTCTAATAGCGAGTGGCACACAAAGTGCACTAACCAAATAGGTAGTAAGACAATAGGGGAAGTCAGGCACCACACAGGTTATGTAGAAAGTAAACACAGGGTCAGTCATTAAAGACTCAAATGTCTATACACCAATGCACAGAGTATGAACAGCAAACAGGGTGAACTAGAAATTCAGGTTAATGAGGGCAGATATGATATTGTTGCCATTACGGAAACATGATGGGACGAAACCCACAAATGGAACGCACAGCTAGAGGGATTTAAATTATTTAAAAGAAACAGACCAAATAAAAGAGGAGGCGGAGTTGCTCTATATGTAAGAAATAACTACATCTCTACAGAAATAGAGCACAGCAATGATGAAAACTGTCTTGAATGCATTTGGATCAATATAAAAGGGGGAAAAATGACATTACCATAGGTGTATACTACAGGCCACCCAACCAAACAGAGGAAATAGATGAACTTTTTGCTAGTCAGCTAACTAAGGTATAAGGAAGCACATCACAATAGTAATGGGGGACTTTAACTACCCTGACATCAACTGGGAGACAAACTCTGCACCAAGTGGAAGATCAAACAGATTCCTGACAAACCTAGCAGACAACTTTGTCTCCCAAAAAGTAGAGAAGGGAACTAGGGGATTAGCCATTTTGGACCTAATTCTCACTAACAGAGATGAAACGATAGAAGGTGTTGAAGCCATAGGAACCTTGGGAGGAAGTGATCATGCAATATTGGAATTCAACATTATGGAAGCACAAGCAATAGAACACAGTTAAACTAGAGTCTTGGACTTTAAGAGAGCTAATTTCAATAAACTTAGAGAGGGCTTGGGAAGGATTCCATGGATGAGAATCCTCAAGGGGAAAACAACTCAAGAAGCTTGGGAAATTTTGAAAAGTGAGATAATAAAAGCCCAGTCCAGCACAATACTAACAAAGAGGAAAAATAACAGCTCTCAAAAGAAACCAGCATGGCTACATAAAGAACTCTCTGATCAATTGAAAGATAAAAAGGACAAGTATAGAAAGTGGAAAGAGGGGCACATAACTAAGATAGAATATCAGCAAATAGCCCGAGCCTGAAAAGATGAAGTGAGGAAAGCCAAGGTTCAAAATGAACTAAGGCTTGCGACCAAAGTAAAAAATAACAAAAATAACAAAAAAAAAACATGTAAAAACAAGAAAAAAGTGAAGGAAATGATTGGTACATTAGTGGGGGAAAGTGGCAAGAAGGTGACAAGCAATTTAATTTGTTTTTTGCATGTGTCTTTACACAAAGGGAAAAAACAGACCAACCTACCAAAAATAGTGCCATAAAAAACAGAATAGAAATGCAAATTAAGATAGGCAAGAAAATGGTAAGTGAGCAGCTGTCCACCCTAGACGAGTTCAAATCACTAAGACCAGATGGATTACACCCCAGGGTTCTCAAGGAACTGGCAATCTCAATCTCAGAACCATTGAACTATATTTTTCAAAGATCCTGGAGCACTGGGGAATTACCGGAGGACTGGAAAAGAGCTGATGTAGTTCCCATCTTCAAAAAAGGAAAAAAAAATGGACCCAGGAAATTACAGACCTATCAGCCTGACTTCAATACCTGGGAAGATTCTGGAAAAGATAATCAAACAACGAATCAGCGAACACCTAGAAGCAAATAAAGTCATTACTAAAAGCCAACATGGGTTTGTCAAAAACAGATCATGCCAGACAAATCTTATTGCATTCTTTGACCAAGTGACAAAATTAGTGGATCAGAGGAATGCTGTGGATATAATTTACTTGGACTTCAGTAAGGCATTTGATAAGGTAGATCACAACCTACTACTTGTTAAGATAGAAAAATGTGGGTTAGACAGCATCACCACCAGATAGATCCGTAGCTGGCTGACTGGCCGTACTCAGCGTGTGGTCCTCAATGGAACCGCATCTATATGGAGGGAAGTGTGTAGTGGGGTGCCCCAGGGCTCTGTTCTGGGCCCAGTGCTCTTCAACATCTTCATCAACGATTTGGATAAGGGGATAGATGGGGAAATCATCAAATTTGCAGACGACACCAAGCTGGCAGGAATAACCAACACTCCAGAAGACAGGCTTAAGATACAGGAGGATCTGGACAGACTTGAACACTGGGCGCTATCTAACAAAATGAAATTCAATGGTGAAAAAAGTAAGGTTCTACATTTAGGCAAGAAAAACCAAATGTACAGGTATAGTATACGGGGTACCTTGCTCAATAGTGGTAACTGTGAGAGGGACCTCGGAGTCCTAGTGGACAATCACTTAAATATGAGTCAGCAGTGTGCTGCAGCTGCCAAAAAGGCCAACACAGTGCTGGGCTGCATTAACAGAGGGATAGAATCAAGATCACATGAAGTATTAATACCACTTTAGAATGCCTTATAAGGCCACACTTGGAATACTTCATCTAGTTTTGGTCACCACGATGTAAAAAAGATGTTGAGACTCTAGAAAGAGTACAAAGAAGAGCAGCAAAGATGATTTAGGGGACTGGAGGCTAAAGCATATAAGGAAAGGCTGCTGGAATTGGGTATGTCTAGTTTAATGAAGAGAAGGACGAGGGGAGACATGATAGCAGTATTCCAATATTTCAGGGGCTGCCACAAAAAAGAGGGAGTCAAGCTATTTTCCAAGGCACCTGAAGGCAGGACAAGAAGCAACGGATGGAAACTAATCAAGGAGAGAAGCAACCTAGAACTAAGGAGAAACTTCCTGACAGTTAGAGCAATTAACCAGTGGAACAACCTGCCTCCAGAAGTGGTGAATGCTCCAACACTGGAAGTTTTTAAGAAGAGATTGGACAGCCATTTGTCTGACATGGTATAGGATTACCTGCCTGAGCAGGGGGTTGGACTAGATGACCTCCAAGGTCCCTTCCAACATTATTATTGTTGTTGTTGTTGTTATTATTATTATTATTAGTCAAGCATTGTCTACATTTAGTAAGCTATTATACTTAATTGGAAGGAACTGGTTTTATTGCTAGTTGTTTTCTGGGCACAATTCATAACACTAGTTTTAACATTTAACCTGTGTCTCTTGATGGAAGGATGTAGAGCTGATTCAATCATCCTACCCAAGTGGCACACTGTTGAATACCATGTTAACCTTTTGCTCCTCAACATAATTATAAATTGCATGAAAGAGGCTTTGAAAAATACAGTTATCAAATATGTGGGCAAAAATAAAGATGGCGAACATCTTAGACAATAGTGTTAAGATTCATGAAAATCTTGACAAGCTAGAACAATGGTCAGAAACTTACACATATTTTAGCTGTGACAAATGGAAAGTTCTACATTTGGGTAAAAAAAATCAAAGGCATAAGTATCCTGAGCATAGAATGGGTTTGATTGGGACTATTATTGTACAAGCTTAATATGAGTTGTTCCCTAAAAAGCAATCCTAGATTTCATCAGCGGAAATGTACTGTCAAAATGGACATGTTGAAATTCCTATCTATAGTTTGTTGTTCAGACTAGACCTAGATTATTGAGTCTACTTCTGGGCATCCCAATTTAGGGAGAACATTGAGAAATTGAAGTATGGTCAGATGACAGCATCCAAGCTGACATAGATGGAACAAACTTAATAGTTGGAGGCTGGATACATTTAGCTTGGATAAGAAAATGTAGTAGTTGTTATTTATATGGAGAGCTGTGGTGGAAAATTGAGTGGACATTTGTAAAACTTGACAAAAATAGACAATTTAACAAAGAATAGATTATTCTAGATTATTCTTCTAACTTGATTTAGAAGACATAATTGAAAATAATGAACTTCAATTACAAAAAAGTACATTTTTATTGGAAATTAAATATAATTTCACAATGACAAGTACTGTTTAACAATACTGTTCCACAACACAGGAGGTAGTGGTGATTTCTCCTTCACTAGATGTATAAAGAGTTGGAAGGGCAAATAATGCTGTTGTGCATTTCTGCATGTGCAACAAGTTATATATTTCATGACCATGAGATGCTGTCCAGACTTTACTTTCCATGATTCCATAAGAATCTGAAGGAGCAGCTTTTTTATTATGAACCTCTCTCTCCACGTGTTGTCAGGAGATGCTTTCTAAGATGGCCATTTTTTCAGAATCTTCTGGGACAAAGAAGAGGGTGATTTATCTGGCCTTCTTCATTTCATGGTCTTCACTCCAAAGCTATGAAAAACAGGAATTGTGGCTTTCTGTTTTCAGAAAAAAATTGCTCTTCAGTCGGGTTCTTTATAGGTGCAATTATTTTTTTGATGGGCATTTTGAAAATTTGACAAGACAAGAACCTTCATTATCATCACTGAATAATCCCTTTTTTTGGTTACATCTTACATCTTTGATTGTATGGTACATCTCCTATGTCTTGATTAAATATTTTTCAGAACAGCTTTAATTTCTAATATGATCATTCAAAAATCAAGAATATTTAAAATAGTTTTATCAAACTAGTTGATATGCAATTAATTTGTCCCTGAAAGAATTCTCTTTAGTTTTGATCTTGGAAGATTGGTGGATATTGAATTTTGTGAAAAATAGGAAGCAGAGTTGCCAAATTTTAGCATTGTTCATTTGCAAGCCAGGTGGACTGGAAGTGGTCTTAGCTATTTCTTCATTGAGTGGGATAGTAGAAATTTGATAGTCAGTTACAAAATGCATTGGTGAGAAGATTCTCAACCCAAGTGAAGAACTGATGGTAATAGAGAGAAATGGTAAACTTAATAATTTTACCACATTTCAGTGCCACCTGTGCTGTTATATTATGTCAATATTATTTGAAATGTAGTATCAGATGAATAAATCTTATTGCTTTTACAAAAGCGATCTTCCAGATAAATTAACTTCCTAATTCAATATATCTAAAATGTGTTTAAACATTTATTTCTTTATCTCTATCTTATCTCTCCCATAAGCGAGTGAATATGAATTTAACTTTTGTTTATGCTTAATTTCATGCAAGCATTTTAATGTTGTTTGGCATGAATTAATATATAAGAAACATGTAAGTTGAAACTAAGAAAAATTGTTCAACGCAAATGGATAATTTGCCCGAAACACACATATTTGATGTAGAAATATATTTTTATGAGATGTAGTTAGCCATTTGAAAAAGATTAGAATTTTAAAAAAAAACACCTTTCCAATCAGTATAAATCTCTGTCTATTTTTATACTGAATGCTTGTTCTGCTTTCTCATTAAATTGTCTCAAAGCCATTATTATTTTTAGTAGACAAACACACAACTGGTCTTCAGTACAGTAGGCTTAGAAGTTCCCAATTTGCTTACAGACAAGCCACAAACATCATAAAAGGCCAAGCTTGTCACATACATTTTTCTGTGAATTATTCACTTGAATTCTAATTGGGAGTGTCCGCCTTTGTGACATGAAGAATTGTTTGTCAGCAGCAGTCAAGAAGAAAACAAGGGAGGGTGCCTGGGGGAAGAGAGGAAAAGACATCCTTGTTATGAGTACATGTCATACCCTAATAAATAATAATTGCTCTGCTGCAGTTCTTGAATACAAAAACAATGTCGGAGTGGAAAGCTATTAGATATGTAAAAAGCAATGTACTGTAAGAGCCTTTTCTGAACCAGTGGTTATTAGATTCACATATCTGGCTGAGGAATTTTGGGAGTTGAAGTCCACAAGTTTTAAAGTTGCCAAGTTTGGAGATCCCTGCTCTAAAGGCAGATTCATAGTGCATGAAGCTGTAGGTTAAGCCATCTATCTCTGTTCAGAAATGGTAGTAAAAGCTAAAGGTCACGTCTGAAATTCATTGGTTTTTCCTCATGAGTCACAGATAACTAGAGTACATCTTTTTAATGTTATAATTTTGTGAGTACCATTGTGGGTCATGATGTTCAGGATACAATACATCAGGTTGTGATTCCATAATTCATTGTTCCCAACTTTGCAGCTACAAAATCTTTCAGTGGATGGGTTTTTTATTTATTAAATATAAAGTCTTGTCAGTAGGATCCTCCCTCCCTCCCTCCCTCTAGATTTTGATATGCTGTATTTACTCCCTTTATAATTAATTACATGAGTTTTAGGATTTAGATAGTATTTGAAAACAATTTATTTCATACAAATACAGATAACAATTGCCAGGGTGGTATAAATATTAGTTGAACAAAAGTCATTGGCTATGATTTCAGTGTTTCAGTGTTTACCTTTTTTTCCTTTATACATTTTCATTATTTAAACTGGGAGCCTCTATTAGTCACCAAGATGGGTTGATAAAAATGATAATAGCTCAAGGAAAGTAGTTGATTCTAAAGGCACAGGCAGGATTTGACCCTAAGACTGAATGGAGGCAACTATTACTGAAAGTTTCATACTTTTGTCAATATCAGTTATCCCTAAGAAAGCTTGCCTTCTTTCTTATTAATAGCTCTTTATATTGAGGTTTTTCAAAGATTCTGTAAAGATTAAAATTGGCTCTGACCCAACTAGATAACATCTTTGGTTCCCATGTTTGCTGGCAAACAACCTAGTTAGAAAGTTCCAAGAATTCCAAAAGAATGTGAAGTATAATTCCAACTTGCCTATAAGGTTGATTGTACAACTCTCTAAAGTTGTGGTACTGAAAGTGCAGACTACTAATATCTCTTTTGTGGCACAAAATATTGTAGGGTTCTTTTGCATGGTGTGTGTGTGTAGGGGAGGGGAATGGTACTTAAGCACAATTTCATCCCTGATTTCACCCCAACTCCCTGATCACTTTCAGAGTGCAGCCTTCAATGTGACAAGGATATAAATCTCTACTGTAAGCCATGATTTTATTCAGTTAGGATGTAGCATATTGTACAATCCAGCCAATTGTGATTATTCAACCATTTACAATTAAACAAATTGTGGTTTAGCATGATGTGTGATGTGAACCTATTCAGTCTAATTAAATGAGTTACTAGTGCATTAGGTAGCCACACATGGTATAATAATTCTGTAACAAAATTCAGGACACAGGTTTGTCAATAACCAGCTACAAGTTCCTATGTTTCAGTGAGAGGCCCACTACTATCATTTCATATCTTGGAGTATGGAATGTACTGAACTTTTGATGGGGTATAGTTCAGCTGCTGAAATTCTGCTAAATCCTTCCCTTTATTCTTAATAAATCTTGCAAAGATGATACTGTGAGAATCATATTTTGGAGAATTGCTTGTGGTTCAGGTAGGTAGCAAAGAATCTAACTTTGTTATTAGTGGACCAGGAAGTAGACTACGCTATCTGCTAAAAATAATTTCTGATTTACCATTCAGAAAAATAAATGTCAGTAATATATTTAGTTTGTTTATCATATGAAAATTGGAATATATAACCTTATAGGAGAGGAAATAATGACAAAAATAATAATGTGTTACTTGGAAGCTCTTTCTAGATGAGATTGCCTTAGGCTGGCAGTTAACATTTTTCAGTTTATACTGTAAAAGATCAAAACTACTTATGCAGTATTAATTTAGGCCAAAAAACAAATTGGCATTTTGGAAGCATTCAATTTACATCATAATTATCTCCATTTGCTTGGTCCATTATCAGTGAATTCAGGCAATTAAGTGTTCTCATCTTAAAAGTTTTTACTTAGCTCTTTGAAACTCAAGATGCCAGATAGTTATATATCTGCATTTTCTCACTCTCTGAGTTACATCATTATTTGGAATGTCTTAAGTTTTACTTATTAAGTTTTACTTTACTTATTTTCAAATGTATCTTATTTAGTTCATTCATCCAGTTTCGTGATTCCTTTAGAATGGGAGTCTGTGCAGTATTAAAGAGCTGTCCGATCTAAGTCTTTTTTTAATTTAGAGGAAACTTAACAAGGGCGTGGGACAACAGATGCCAAATTTTTCATCAACAATTAGCACTTGGATCACATACTGAAAAGTCCCACAGTCATAGAATCAGAGACTTTATCTGATTTATCTACATAGTGCTCCCCCCTCCTCCTCCTCCTTCCCCCGCTAGCTATTGTCTATCCACTGAAGAATGAAGGCCTTTTCTGCATGTTTCCAACCAATACATGTTCTGCATGTTTCCAACCAATCGTTTGTCTATGGAGATTCTCAGTTATCCAGGTCATGTTTGTCCCAAAGAAAGAAAGTCCAATTGTCTCTTGAAAAGACACCTTTGGGACAACCAGTCATTTGGTTCTGCATGTTTCCAACCAATTATTCCAATCATTTATTCACATACTTCGATAAGCAGTTAGATATATTTTGCTGTATTATATAACATTAAAATGAAGTTTTCACAAATCTACAATTAGCTTATGGAAATTGTATATAAATTTGGCCTCTTGTGTATTTCATTAACTCTTTTTCTTCCATTGTGTTTCAGAATCAGGCAGTTTTCCCATTCATCTAAGGCAGGGCTTTTCAACCTTTTCACCCACTGTACCACTTTTAGGATATGGCAACATCCAAGTACCACCAGTCACCTAGCAAGGTGTCAAAAACTTGATGACCAAAAAAAAAGAAAGAAAAAGGTGATAAAGTACAGGTAGTTCTTGGCTTACAACAGTTCGCTTAGTGACTGTTCGAAGTTACAATGGCACTGAAAAAAGTGCCCCCCAAGCCACAGCCGAGCAAGACAGCGCCCGGCGGCGCTCTTCCTTCTGTCCGAGGTTTTCATTGTTGTGAGCATTTCTGTTGAGGATTGGCAGTGGGGGTGGGGTGGGGGGATGTTTGGTTTTTTCCCCCTCCGTCTTCTGGGTGGTTGCAGCAGGTTTTGGTCACTTCACATGACCCTGGGACACTGTGACCATCATAAATATGAATCAGTTGCCAAGCATCTGAATGTAAATCACAAGACCCTGGAGATGCTGCAACATTCCAGCTGATCGGCGCTTCTGGGATCAGCAGAAGCGTCAGGATCAGTGCTGCTTTCCAGCTGATTGGTGCTTCTTCAGGGCTCAGCAGAAGCACCAGGATCAGCACCGAGCTCCACTGAGCCCTGACAACCCCGAAGAAGCGCCAATCAGCTGGAAAGTGGCACTGATCCTGGCGCTTCCGCTGAGCCCTGACAGCCCTGCAGCTCCATCCATCTCTCGCTCAGACTTGTGTGGTGCTACCACCAGTTCATCTCATTCCCCTCCCCCACTACCACTTTTCTAGGATGGTCACGTACCATCTGCCAGGTGCCAATGTACCACAGGTGGTACCCGTACCACTGGTTGAAAAGCCCTGACCTAAGGATCTAAAATGAATACTGCAGGAACCAGTTTGGTCAAGCTTTGTTTGTCTGGGAAACTGAGTTATCTTAAGTTTGTTTTTCTAAGACTGGAGGATCCCAAGTAATGTTCCCTCTATTTTCCAATGCAAGAATGCAAATATTGATCTCCATCTCCATTTTAATGATTGATTAGAGTACATGATAAACCATGGTTGTGGAGAGTTGTGAGGTATGAGAATATTGCAATAATACGATATGTTATAAGACTGGTGGAAGAGACTAACTAGACTAGACTAGACTAGACAAGAGAGTGAGAAGACATTCCTACCAATAGGAAACCCCTTATATTTAGATTGTATGCAGCTCTACTGCAGTGAGTTCCAAATGAAAACTTGGTAATTGGCCTTCCAGTGAACTGGTTGAAAATTAGCTCAATTGCTGAACTGTGATCATGCGGGATCACAGGCAGTCCTTGATTTGGTACCAGAATTTCCATTGCTAAGCAAGATGGTTCTTCAGTAAGTTGTACCCATTTTGCAACCTTTTTTGCCACAGTTGTTAAGTGAATCACTGCAGTTGTTAGGTGAATCATATGGTGGTTAAGCAAATCTGATTTGTTGATTTGTTAGAAGCTGGTCATATTGTTTGCAAATGGCAATCATGTGACTCCAGGATGCCGCAATCCTTGTAAATATATGCCAATTGCTAAGCATCTGAATTTTGATCACTTGATTGTAGGGACGTTGCAACAGTCATAAACACAGGGGACTAGTTGTAAATCACTTTTTTCAGTGCTGTTGTAACTTTGAATGAATTGTTTTAAGTTGAGATCTACCTGCAGTGCCAAATTTTTACGTGAATTATTTCCACAAGCATAGGAATGGGGTTATGGTTGAATTTCCCTAGTATTTGTGGAGGACAGGGTAGAATCCTGAGAAGGAAATATCTTTTTATTCCTTTCCCCAATATGTATGGCTTGGAAAAGTCATAGGGAATTTTAAAGGAATTGCACAAACTCCATGGATTCATTTTAGAAGTGTGTGGGAATGCAAAGATGACATCTGCCTGAGATTCATTAAAACAGACACGTTTATTTCCAAGTCGTGCAGTTATAACCAGACTCCCTGCTGTCCTGAATAACCTCCAAAGCATGGCCCAGCTACATAAGGTCTTATTACTTTCTAGAAAATGCCTTTCATCCCCCTTTCAACTTGAATTCTTGAGGGAGAAGTGTATTTGCCACTCATCTTCTGACATGCTGCCTCGTCTTACTTTTCTGCCTCTTAATCTCAGAAGCACCTGCCTTGTGCCTCATTTGCAGCAAGTACTTTTTTCTAAGTCAAGCCCAAAGGAAAACTACGAGTGTTCACTTTGATTTTTCAGTTGCTTACCTTCATACAGTCTTGTAACAGGAATATTGGATTTTTTCTAAAAAAAAGCAATATTGTTTTGAATATAGACATTTCAACCTAGATGACAAAAATGATAAGAAAATTAAAAATAGTTTTGACTTTCAAAGTGAGATCTCTGCCATTATGCAGGCATTCTATTATAAACAAAGAGTTTTGTAACACTTTAAAGTCTAACACATTCATTTGGCATATATTTTCAAGGACTATGGTACATTTCATCAGCTGCGCAAAGCCACCCAGTAGTGTAATCTATTTACATAAATTATGTTTGAATCTGGCTCATGAGTGAAAACATTGGCGCATTAAGCCCACTATTCCTTTAAAAAACAGTTTTCCAAAATGTTGCAAGTATTCCTGTTAAACAGGGATTAATCATAATCCTTTTGATATAATAAAAGTATTCTGCCACCAAGTTATCCTTAACCTTTTCCAAATCTTATAAAAGTAAACCCAGATTTTCAGCACTAAATGTCAATAGGGAAGATTAAGATAGGATACCATGATTCTCTGGTAGTAAATATAGTAGTAAATATAACTTTAGATCAGGGGTCTTCAAACTTGGCCCTTTTATGACTTGTGGACTTCGATTCCCAAAATTTCTCAGCCAGCGGGCCTGGCTGAGGAATTCTGGGAGTTGAAGTCCACAAGTCATAAAAGGGCCAAGTTTGAAGACCCCTGCTTTAGATGATAGTGAAAAGTGGAGATTTTCCCCTTTTAATAGTATGGGAGGTCATAGAGGGTGATAGCATTTAAGTGAACTTCACGGTGGCTGAATTGTTAACGCTTCTTTGCGGGAGGGTGTCTTCCCGGCGGCCCTAAAGGAGGCCGTGGTGAGGCCCCTCCTCAAGAAGCCTTCCCTGGACCCAGACGAGTTGGCCAACTATCGCCCGGTCTCCAACCTTCGCTTTGCAGCGAAGGTTGTTGAGAGTGTGGTTGCACGGCAGTTCCCTTGGCACCTGGATGAAACAGACTATCTAGACCCATACCAGTCGGGCTTCAGGCCGGGATACAGCACGGAAACGGCATTGGTCACGTTGGTAAATGATCTCTGGAGGGCCCGGGACAGGGGTTATTCCTCTGTCCTTGTGCTTTTGGACCTCTCAGCGGCTTTTGATACTGTGGACCACGGTATCATGCTGCGGCGTCTCGG
>NW_015386440.1:1272263-1289970 GCF_001527695.2 Protobothrops mucrosquamatus
CTAGGGTGAATTTTTAAATAGGGACAATTTTTAATGATTTTAAACAAGACACAGCTACAAATATTTGGTTTTTAATTGGCTTTTATAGGGAAATGTTTTGTATTGTTTTTAATATGCTGTGAGCCGCCCTGAGTCCCATGGGGGAGAAGGGCGGCATATAAGTCTTATTATAAATAAATAAATAAATAAATAAATAAAAAAACAAAGCAGGAACAGACCTTATTAGGAAGGGAGACTACCAAGTAATTTACTGTTGGCTAAAATGGGAAGTAGAAAAATCATCCTGGAAGAAGGCAGTGGCAAAATACATCTGTAACCACAGAAGAAATAAAGACAATATATCTACCTGGATGTGTCCATGTAGACATCAGGATACATGCTCTACCCAAGGGAAACAGTGCCTTTTAATTGTGGGTTAGGAGTAATTTCTTCAGTGTCTTCTGTGCTGGAAAGTATGATGATCATCCTAAATATTAAGAGCATTTTCATAATTACTAAAGTACTTCCTTCATTTCGTTCTACCTCCAAACGGAGGTGTGCAGGAATCCTATCCCCTCATAATGTGCCAAAATGTAAGCGTAAAGATAAATCTTTTGAAATTGGGAGGGGTCACAACTTTGTGATCCCTCCCAATTTCAAAAGAAGATTTATGATCTTGATAAATATTTCTTGAGTTGCTATTTTGGAAGCTATGTGGCTTATTTATCTTCAGAGAGACCTTTAGTATAAATGAGATAACACATGACAGGTCTAAAGCTGATACTCGTGGATAATTAACCTAAAGTAATGATAACTGGGAGCCCCAGTGAACTATGGAACTGAGACGCAATATAAAATGTTGATTTCAAAGGACATGGTCACCTTCAATTATTAGAAAATGAAATTCTACAGGTTAATAAAGAGATACAGTAAATTAAAATGGACAGTTACATTATGAATTCATATATCCCTTTAATAATCACACAGGTAGTCCTCGACTTATAACTATATTGGATCCTAAAATTTCCATCATAAATCATGACAGTCATAAGTTGAGGTATCCATGTGACCAGACCCAATTTTATGTCGTTTTCATTGCAATGACTGTGAATGCTACAGTGAATACAGTAGTTATTAAGCAAATCAGTGTATACCTATAGATGGGGGTATACATTGAGCCAGAAACTGGCCCCAAAAGCCAGAAACCATTTTTAAAAAGGTAGATTTTAATCATGTGGGCCACAGAATGCTCTGACCAGCCATAAAGATGAATAAAGTGTGAGAAATGGCAGTCATGTAACTGTAGTTGTGTGTGCAGCCATTAGAATTCCAGAACTGGATTGTAAGTAGTTTTTGGGAGTCCATTGTAACTTCAAATGGTAACTAATCAATCAGTCATTAAGTAGCATATATAGTACAGTAGTCTCTTGGTGTAACCAAAGCATGAATCTATGGTTTTAGGCAGGGAAGAATATTGGTAAGTGTAAATTTGATGTATTGTGTGTTTTCACTACCTTGAGTTATCTATGAAGTAATAAAGGGAGGATAAAATAATTGAATAAATAAATAACAATATGAATGTTATTTTGAATGCTGAAACTATGTTACTCACTGAAAAGCCAAAGGATTTACTGGAAAGATTGTGTGAAATGACACACAATATGGATCTGAAAATTAATGTATCAATGCTCAAGTTATGCGAGAGGGAAAAATGAAGTGAACGATTGCAAATTGTACATGAATGATGAAAAACTACAGCAAGTAGATTAATTTACGTATCCTGATAGAATGTTTACTGGAGATGACAAAATGGATGGAAGCGTTTTATTATGTGCCGAGCTCTGTACTAGATACTTTGTGATCTGTTACAAGGAATGAATGCTTGTCAAAAGTAATAAAAATGGATGTGTATGAAGGTATATTTCTGCCTGCTGTGTTCTATGAAATAAGAGTTGGGTGTGCCGGGAGAAACATAATCATTCATAAATGGAATGGGCAAAAAAGAGGAGTTGCAAGGTGAAGAATGAAGAGGTGCTGAATGAATGTGAATTCAATATTCCAGTGAGTGACCGATAAAAAAATAAAGACTGCGTAGTGGCATGGTCCTATGAGGACTGAATTGCAAAACCAATAAAGGAATGAAAAGGAGGATCGCGAGTGGAGAAGGTTGATATGATGGAATGTCCACATTCCCAGGAGGGAAGAAGTGCATTCCAGTATCAAGGGATAGTGCAATTCTGTGTGGGAGAAAGAGAATGAAGACAGCTCCTCCCTAATAATTCCCATAGTATATGTTTTATGGTGCAGGCAGTCTGCTTTAGTTTGGCAAGATTTTTATCTATTAGTGAGGAACAATAAGGGAAACTGCTCAGAATAGTCTCAATGTGTCTTTCCCGGGTTTGAAGCCTGATAGTTATGAGGATCTAGCAGAGAAGGCGTGTTGTGGATATCATTTGCCAAGGACTTATATTTGCTGGATGAGAGGCACTGGGTCTTCTCTGCCATGGTGCCCGCCTTGTAGAACATTTTCTTTCACCATTGTAAAGACGACTATCCCTGCTTGTTTTTTTGGGGGGGTACATAATATTTCCAAGACTATGCTCTTTTCTGAGTATGTCTTTCACAAATAAGCATTTTTGGGGGTGATCCATGGTGCTCTGTGAGCTTGGTTGTTTTATTCCAGATGTTTTGTTACCATAGTAGGTAATGAACCACTCCTAGCACTGATGATGTTGTGCAGTTTGGTAATGAAATGTCTGCAAGAAAGTAATCAAAGCTCAAAGGACCCCATATTTCAACCCTGAGCTACAAATATTCTCTTCAATTTTTGTGTGTGTGTACATTTTTCAGCAGAAAGTGATTGATGCTCTCAGACTTAATTCATTGCTCATTTATGACCTTGTTGGATCACCACCAATTCATTTCCACTGATACCTGTGGTGAATTTCTTTTCCATTCAGAGTTCATCAAACTAAGATGAAGTGTCTATAGTTATCACATGCAAAAGTAAAGTTTTCAATTTAGAATTGTAGGCAGTTTTGGCATTTTGACTTTGCTGGTATCTTGGGATATCAGCCATTATGGTGATGTAATGTATCTCTATACATTTTTCCTCTTGCTGTTGGCCCACATTTAAGCCTCTGGAGACATTCTTTTTATCACAGTGTAGAACTGTCATCTGGATGCCTAGATTGTAGTAAAGGAATACAGAAATAAGGGGGGAAATTAAGAATTGTTCTGGCAAATCCACTACTTTCTATGGAAGCTACTGTAACTTTGGTCAGGACAAGATTTCTCTGCTTTATAGAATTCTCTTGTTTTAATTCTTCCTTTTAATTATTTATATTAATCATATGCTTTAGACAAGTTGTTTAGGTTATGGATAGTGAAAACTGGCTGTAGCTCTAACAAAGAATAGGATTACATTCTTCTAAGTAGTTAAGTCTCACTAAGTTTCTACTCTCCTCCTTAGGAATAACAATTCATAAAAATGTTATTGTTAGCTGAAATGGTCGGGTGTGGGAAAACCGTTATACCCTAATAGCAAGTTTGTGTAGTGCTTACATGAGAAAGTGTTAGGATGGTATTCAAATTATTTTTTAATGTAGCATTGAATAATTTGATCTTCATGACTTCAGGATATTCAAGTAACTGTGACTAGAATCTGTACATAATCTCATGAGAGAAGACTTGAAAGACACATTGATAATTTTATGTTTAAAGGTGGAAAAGATTATGGCTGTTGCCTAGCTACATAATAATGCAACAGAGGATTGGCATTTTCATGTGTGAAAATAAAATGCTTTCATAGCATGAATCCATAGGGTGTACTTTCAGGAACATGAGGACAAATACTTGATCCCTATTTGGAATGCAAGTGGTAGAGTCTGAATGCTGGTTGTTGTTTTTTCTTCTTCTTCTTCTTCTTCTTCTTCTTCTTCTTCTTCTTCTTCTTCTTCTTCTTCTTCTTCTTCTTCTTCTTCTTCTTCTTCTTCTTCTTCTTCTTCTTCTTCTTCTTCTTCTTCTTCTTCTTCTTCTTCTTCTTCTTCTTCTTCTTCTTCTTCTTCTTCTTCTTCTTCTTCTTCTTCTCTTCCTCCTCCTCCTCCTCCTTTTCCTCTTCCTCCCTCTTCCTCCCTCTTCCTCCTCCTCTTGTCCCCCCTCCTCTTCCTTCTTCCCCTTCCCTTCCCCATCTCCTCTTCCTCCTCCTCCTTCAGAATTTGAATTTAAATAGTTTTAATTCAGGAATGCCCAATGATTTTTAGGCTAAGGCTATGCTTGACAAAGTTAACAGCCATACTCTCCAGTGTACTCAAGTGTGAGAAACACCTTGAGAAACAGAATGAAGAAATGCTGCCTAGGGAATGGTCAGATAAGAAGAGACTAATCCCTGCTGCATAATGGGAGGAGAAAGAGTCTCAAAAGCAGTCTTTACTGCTCAGCAGTTAGAATCCAGTATTGCAGCCTAATTTCTGCCGACTGCCAGCATTTTGATGCTGACCGACAAGCCAATCAGTAAAATGAGGACCTAGATTGTTGGGGCAATATGCTGGCTGTGTAAACCACTTAGAGAGGGCTGTAAAGCATTGTGAAGCATTATATAATTCTTAGTGCTATTGCCATTGCTATAGCCAAAAATGCAAGTGTTTTGCAAGCTGTAGTAATAAAAAGTGCTCTAAGAATAAATAGGAATATGTGCAAACTAGTGATTACAGGTATGTCAACCAGTGTTCAAATTGATAATAAAGACACCAAAATGGTGGTTAACATCTGCCTTGTAGGATCAACTGTTGATGATAAGAAGTGGCTGATAGAAAGTTACTGACTAAGCATTAACTTTTTTGGTGGGTGGATATCACATTAAATATGACAATACATCAACAGTTGGAGGTACTCTGGGAACTTTATCTAAGATTTCAGGTCCCCCATGGCACTAGGTTGAAAAGATGGATAGAAAAAAAGAGGAAAAGTTAATTATCTCACTATATTTATTATTTATTTAGCATGGGACATTTCCTACATATCTGCCTATATATAATGGACTTTACAAAGCTAGAGAGTGGCTGTAACGTCCTGCCTCAACTAGTACTCCTAAGAAAGAAGAACTCTTGAAACTGGCATTGTTTCAACAGGAACTTTTATTGAGAGACAGTGAAAGCAGAAAGGCAAGGCAAGATCTAAAGAATTCCTGTACAAAACGTTACATTAAAACTTCCCTTCTCATATCCCTCCCCAGTGCCCAACTGTCCAGTTTGTTTCCAGGCAATCCACAGATGTGAAGTTGTTATCTACAGGAGTGATAAGGAATGGTTCCAAGGCATAATGTCTTCTTCAAAAGGAATGGAGATAAGCCAGATGGCTTCTGGCACATTCCTTTCCCTTTTCACACCCCAAGAGGTACATCAAAGATGGAGAGAACAAAGTAAAGGAAATGCATCCATGAGCCCCCCTCCCAACAGAGTGAAACCTTCCCCCTCCCTTCAAAATGGCAGAGCCCAGAAAAAATGAATTGGAGGGGTCCTGACACTGGCAGTATTACATCCAACAAGCTTTCATCTGTAGGCAGTTAAGATTATTTTGAAGTTTAACTATAAGTGAGCTTAGTACTTCTACATAACCTTCTGGAATGTCCTATTTTATATATCAAGAAGCATCAGTAGGTTAAAACTTCAACATTGTCCTCTCTGAAGTTTTCAAAGGGTTGCATACAGGTTGTCCATGACGTACAACTACAATTGAGCCCCAAATTTCTGTGTTTAGTGAGACATCTAATAAGTGATTTTTGCCCCATTTTACGACCTTTCTCACCACAGTTGTTAAATAAATCACTGCAGCTGATAAGTAAGTAACACGGTTGTTAAGTGAATCTGGATTCTCCATTGACTTTGCTTGACAAAAGGTTGTAAAAGGGGATCACGTGACCTTGGGACACTGCAATAGTCATAAGTATGGATCAGTTGCCAAATATCTGAATTTTGATTACATGACCATGGGGATGCTGCAACGGTCGTAAGTGTGAAAAATGTTGAGGGCCTGTAACTTTGAACGGTCACTAAATGGATGGTCCTAAGTTAAGGACTATCTGTATATGGTAAACCCTATCTTGAAGAGACTCCCATTTAGTAGACTTTAGGTATAGCATATAAAGGTTTGGTTTTGACCACATCACAAAATAATGGACAAAATCCTTAGTAGTTTGCACCAATTTATGTCATAATATTAAGTCGCTGACGTTTTGTTATCATTTGTGTCAGTTATGAAATTATGCTAATGATTGGTGTGATGTAAAATTTGTAATTGCATAATTACATAAGTGATGTACATTGATGTAAATAATATACATTCAAATTGAATGAACATTTGGGTATAATTGACATCTCTTTCCACTCAAAATGGTCCTTTAAAATGCGTTTTACATTTACATCTTTTCTGGCCAGCTAGATTGCTAAAAGTTTTCACAATATTTGCTTTGCCCAGTTTTTATACTTAGTTACCTAGGAAACAGTTGTGAGGAATTTGATTTGCTTGGTTGTCGGTCGTATGGCTGAAATTTAAACTGGAGAGAAATAGCCATAAAAGAATATTTGCACAAGCCAAAAGCTGACTAGATCATCTTATGAATTTTTGGCATCTCAGTCAAAATAGTGTTAAGAAGGTCACAAAAAGAAGATTGAGTATGCTTGGTGGTATATAGCTCAAGCTGGATATGGATGCATTTGAAAACAGAATTAAGTTCAGTTTGATTTTTTTCCCCCAGCTTCAGTTAAAAATCAAATGCCAGTAAAGCAAGATGAAGAATCTGAAAGTTCATATCAAATGAGGCAACTGGATATCTGTCCACATATTCTTATTTTGAATCTTTAAAATATTTTTATAGGTTGATCCTTGGAATATTAATTCTGCTGAAATAACAAAGATGATTTACACAAATGGCTGTTTGGAAAGTTCAGTTCACTGGTATAAAACGGTTTGTTAATGTTCAGCTTACAATAAGATGTATGGAAAAAATTACCTTACAACCTGATGGCTGAACAGTTCAGTTGGGAATTTTATTCCTAGAATTCCTGATGCCTTTAGAAGGCATCAACTGAGGAATATTCTTATCCTAGGGGTGGTGATTTAGGCCGTGTCCAAAAGTGCTTTTTTAAAAGGCAACTGGACTTTGTTTTTCCTTGAAGATGTTTCACTTCTCATCCAAGAAGCTTCTTCAGTTCTGAGAATTTCAGTTCTGAGAACCTGAAGAAGCTTCTTGGCTGAGAAGTGAAATGTCTTCAAGGAAAAATAAAGTCCAGTTGCCTTTTGAAAAAGCACTTTTAGGACAACTATGACCTGGATGACTGAGAAAGGCCTTGTTTTTATTTGCAAAAGAACAGTAAGATGTAACATAATTGTTCTTTGTAAAATTCTTTGTACATCAAAGCACTGAAAAATAATCATTATCTATCCTTGGGAAATTATTTCTATTTGGTACCCTGTTCTGTTATCTTGCAAAACTATATAGTTTGAAGCCAGGGGTAACAGCTTTCTTAGCAAAATATATACTCTTTGGCATGTCCATACAAAATTTCTTTATGCATTTCATTATCCATCTCTTCTTGAGTTAATAATACTGAAAATGTTTTCAAAGATATTTAAGCTCCTAGTACATCTTCATTTCATTTCATTTTTCTCCTCTGGTTCTTTGGTTTAAAAAAAGTTTTACAGTGTGTGATTAGATTTACCATTTTCAGTGCTTATTTAAAATGCACCTTGCCTCTAGAAGGAAATCAATATTTACAGTGCATTAGAGCCAATGAGAATTTGAAGCCTTGTGATTAGAGATTATGGCTGTTTTATCCAGTCTTCAAAGGAGCCTTAAGCATCGGATATGATGAGGTATCATCCAGGATTTTGTGACACTACATCGTGCCTACCAATGTCCTATTCTAATGTTTTAACTATGTAAAATAATTATGTATTTTTTTATTTCTTTTAAAAAAGGAGTATAATTCTGAAATATATAAATTATCCAGAGATTATATCCATTATTCTTATTGTTGTGTAACATTTACCTAATGCATTTTACAGTGAGAGACACTTTGGTACAGTGTTTAAGTCATCAGGCTAGAAATAGGGTGGTTATGAGGTCTAGTCCTACCTTAAACAAAAGCCAGCTGAGTGACTTGGGACATGTCATTTTCTCTCGGCTCTTGGAAATAGGCAATGGCATACCACTGTTAAAAATCTTGCCAAGAAAATTTCAGGAACTTGTTCAGGCAGTCACCCAGAGTTAAAACTGACTTGAAGGAACAAACAAACAATCAAACAAACAAACTAAAAAAATCTATATATTTCCTGTTCACAGTAGGAATTATAGGAGTACTTGGGTAAGGGGGGAAAGGGAGAAGTTTATTAATGATCTGTAAATAAAATTCAATAAAACCATTCATTTCTGGTAGATATCCTTTTAGCAGATGAGCATATCTGGATGTCTAAAAACTTCCTATATGGGACATTTTCGCTCTCAGGTGCAAAGAATCAGAATTAGTCATGTAGATTGCAGCATAAATGATTTATTGAAGCCTATACACAGCTGTCATTGCTAAATTGGCCTTACATCAGTGTCAATGGAATTCAAAGGGCTGGACTTGGATGTCGTGTTTGCCAGTGCAGAGACTCTAAACTTATGATACATTTTACTCCACTTCCCGGCTGTGTTTGCTTTTGTCCTACAGTCAGAAAAGAATTCTTCAAGAGAAGAATTGATTCCTAGAGGTTCCCAAGGTCATTTTTACAAACACTTCTTCCTATCCTCAACGTGCTCTTTAGGGTAGTCCTGTAATTCCAGACATAGCATTAGCTTTAGCCACCTGCCACATGTATTTTCCAAGAATTTCTATTGAGCAGTTTAATTCCAGACGCACTCTTGAAAAAAATACTATTGGACGCTGATTCATTCTTTCACAACATATCAGTTTCCTATTCAATCATTTAATTAATATATTAATGATTTTGATTAAACCTAGATAGGTGTAGCATCAGTGATAAAGAGTTGATGGGACAATATTTTTATTTATATAAAATTGTGTATTTCGGTCTGCATGAATATCCACTACTGTAATTCTGGCTTCAAACAATTGTCCTATTTTTAATAAATCCTTTTAAAAAAAGTACTGCATTATATTTCCCCAGTGTAGGCATTCTAATTGTTTGTTGTTGTTGTTTTGTAGCAAAAGTGTATATGTCACTTGCATTTGAATATAGATTCAGCTTCAGGGGAGGAGTATAAGCTGGCAGCAGACTCACTTTACGTCATACCTTCTCATTACCCACATGCATAAATCTTTTGGGAGAGCAGAGGGACACTTGAAAAGATGTTTCATTGCTCAACTGGGTAACATCATCAGTGCTGTAGGAGAGTGGGGTTTGCTCTCAGTTTATATACAAGTGGCTTCCTCTGGCTCACCAATGACTTTCTGCCCCACTCTCTTCTGGCACTGATGATGTTTTGTAGATACGTGGTGAAGTGTCTGCTGGGAGGCAACCAAATTCAGAGAGCACCAAGGACCTTGAAGAAGAAGCACTTGACCAGTTTGAAAGCTTGCCTCCAGAAGTTGTGGGTGCTCCATTGTTGGAGGTTTTTAAGAAGAGATTGCACAACAATTTGTCTGAAATGATATAGGGTCTCCTGCTTGAGCAAGGAGTTGGACTAAAAGACCTCCAAGGTCCATTCCAATTCTTTTATTCTGTTATTCAGAAGCAGCAAAGCAGTATTTGTTTCATTATACTTAGCATCTGTTCTTGAGGAATTCCAAATGAGAGTTTGGGAATCATTAGCTAATCAGTGATAGTATTATTACAGGCTTCATTGCTTTTGATTTCTTTTTACATGTTATAATTTTGAGGTCTTTAGGCAGTTAGATGTCCAGCAAAAATATGCAGAGTTAAATATTCAAATATGGATAAGGATTTGGATTTTTAAAATTACTTTTATTGCTCTGTTTTTGATGTCTAGAAGGAATTGAACTGGGAAATAGGATGGAGAACTCTGATCAAGAAGCATATACATTATATATTCCACCTAAATCTTCCATAATTCACACATAAACAGACCTGCAAATATGCAGAAGTATTTTTTTAATAAGTATATGAGAAAAAATGGAGATTGGATGCCACAATATAAAGGAATATATATACAGTATACCATTATGGCAGAGTGTCATTGGAGCAAAAACATTGGAAATTGGGAATAAAACAACTGATATAATTACATTTTAATGTAAGATATAGTGTGGTCATATGTATAAAATTCTGTATATTTCTGATAATTTGAAAAGAATATGTGGAGCCAAAAAACCCCCACACATGGACACACACACAAATACAAACCACGTTCAACTCTCTGAGATATTCCATTGTACATCCCTTTCTTTTATCTAAAAACATTTGGGTTTTTTAATAATTAAAAATAATGATTTTTAAAAGGGAAATAATATTGGTTAAATTATGGCCATCTGGGGAAATAAATGACAGCACATTAAACATTCGCAAAAATAGGCATTCCTTCACACAGTGCACAACAATATTTGCACAGCTTGTGTAGCTTTATAAAAGAATTAGAAAATAACTTTTCTGAGCATATTCCCACATTTGGGACAATTAATGGTCTGAAAGCCTCTAATGGCCCATTAACACTTTTTTATGGATCTTGAATACTAAAATAATAATAATCATATAAAAATCACCCCTCGGTTTCAAAAAGTCCACTTTGGTTTTGGAACATTGCCTTTATTCAAATGTTTGGTTGCATTAGTTGATGGAAATATGCATCAAAGAATACAGACTTATGGTCTTGGTTTGAACATAAAAATAAAGCTGATTAAAATGTTTAACAATCTCATAAATTGCATGCTGTTAGGTAAGAATAATATACCTGCACAGGAATATAATTATTTGTATTCCTTTTTTATGTCCCAAAGGTGCTTTAAAAAAGGAAACTGGATTTTCTTGGTTTTTCTTGAAGACATTTTACTTCTTATCTTAGTCAGTTTCTGGAGGAAAATTAAAACATCTTCAAGAAAAACTAAGAAAGTCCAGTGGCCCTTTTAAAAGCACCTTTGGGACGACCGTGACATCAGAGAACTCCATAGAGACGTTCCATTTTTATATTACATTTTCCGTTATGACTAGAAACATGTTTCTTGAAAGTTCATTTCCTGTACTGAACATCTTGAAGTGCAATAAAAATATATGGTGTTTAAGCAGGACAGGGAGATAGTGTAGTGAAAATATTTTTTTTTTATTTCACTTACTTTTCTCCTTCCCAAGTAAAATATCTGAGAGCTGAGTTTTTGCTTGGGTGCTGTGTGTGGCCAAATAAATTTAAAAGACCCAGTATCACACTATCCAATAAATACTCAGTGTAGCAATAATCTTTGCTTATATAAAACGTCATAGTTGAAACTATGGTGCCCTGTTGTCTTTCTGCCAGTTACAATTGGATTTTCAGTCCTGATCAAGGCATGAATAGTCCTGTCTAAAAAGGGCTTGAAAAAGATTATGATCATTGTACATAATGGTTAATGGTGCAGGTCTCTTTTACTCCAATAAAATAGGTATTATATAAATGCCCACAACTGTATAACATCAGTTGTTTTGTCCTCCCAAAGTTAGATAAGTATGCAGAATATAAGATCAAATCAATTGTGATTATTAGAGGCTTAAACAAACTTTGGAAAGAGAAGATCAAATCTCTTGAATTTATATGCTTATATAAAATTGTGCTTTGCAAGGAAGTCTGATAGCTTACATAACTTTTTTTAAAAAAAAACATGCTGCAGAGATATAGTGACTAACTGCCCCATAATATTTTTGAAATATCCTGATTTTTCCAGGACATAGTTTACTAAGACCTTGGATTATTTCTAAAAGGTGATCCACTGTAAAAAGGAGCAGCACAATCAATAGGCCCTGCTTTTGTTTTCCTCCTTATCTATGGAGGGTGAATCTGCAATCCATGTGAAATAACCAGAAATTGCTTATGAATGACTGATAGTGAAAGATGTTGGTGTTGCAGTTCTACAATATTTACCCATGGAAGATGATTGTTGTGGTGTTTTTGTAAATTGTATTGATAATATTCTATTTTAGGGACAGGAATCATAAGATTGCAACATCTAAAGCCAAGTTTATTATACATTTAGAGGCTGTATAGTAATGAATAGTATGATGGAAGCATGCTCTTAGCTATCTATATATCCTTTAGTGTAAATAAGGACTGAGCCAAATCGCTTGTGATGCTCTCCTCATTTGTTTAGAAGGGGAAAATATTATTCTGAATCATCCAGGAACTTTAGATACATCATGCCAGTCACTGTCACTTTATAAAAGATCGGTGTGATTGGTTTTGGTTAAAATATCTTCCTTTGACTGACTGTTGAATTTTATAAATAAGTGAGGGAGTATTCAGAACTTCATATTGTTTGTTCAAGGAAGTTGGGTGCTTAAAAAAAGGGAGTATAATCCAACCCAGGGTTGTATATAACCCATTAAAGCTTTGAGTCATTGCCCCAAAGCTTCTCAAAAAATTATAATCACATTACAAGTAGTCCTTGATTTATGGCTGTAATGGAGTCTGGAATTTCCATCATAAGTGATGGTGGTTGTAAGTTGAGGCTTATGTGACTAATGTTATGATCTTTTTCATGGTAGTTATTAAGCGAACATTGTGGTCATTAAGTGTATCAGTGCATTTGCATGGGCATTTTTTGCTGGAAACCATCTGGGAAAATTGGTTTCTGAGGGAAAACTGTCATAAATCATCCCACAAAATCACAAAATGCTGCAACTGGCCCTAAAAGCTAGTTGGTTTCTAAATATCCAAGTGTGTTCGTTCATGTGACTGCAGGATGTGTGTGTGTAGAGGAATCTGTTGTAATTTTAAACAGTAGCTATACCGGAATAATTAATGTAACTTTGAACAATTGCTAAGTTAAATTGATGCAACAGAAGGGGAGAATTATTAAATACACAAAGTAGTATATTAATTGAATTTAACTTATTTTTTTTAATTCTGCCATCACCCTCTGATTGCTTAGATCCTATAACGCGGGATTTCTGGCCTTTGAGCAATGTATTCTTCCATTGATTTCATTAGATAACTAATTGGGACTTTTTTGTATCCTGCAGGTTGGATATTATAACCATTTAGTTTCCAAATAAGAACAGTATGAGTCTCTCCCTTTGTTGGAAAAGTCATGCCTCACTGTTTCTTTTTGTTTTTATCTCCTCAGATATGCCACTTCATGTACGGCGCAGCAGTGACCCAGCATTAGTGGGCCTCTCCTTATCAGTCAGCGATACCAATTTTACTTCAGAAGAACCTTCACGAAAAAACCCCACAAGATGGTCCACAACAGCAGGCTTTCTGAAGCAGAATCCTTCTGGTGGCACAAGAAGTCATGAGCGCAAGGTATTACATTTTTTTTTCTGCTAGAAAAATGACATTCTTGAATGTTTCAGCATGGTTGCTTCATTTGGGCAACTCATGCTTCAACTTACACTGAACTGTCAGTTTTAAATTGGCTTGCTTATCTTCTCATACTGCTCTAATCGCCAAACTGCTAATCTTTTTACATTGCTCTAATCGCCAAATTGCATCACAGAAAGCTCAGGAATTGGGTTATTTGAGGCTTGATTCAACCGTTGACAGACAAGCTCTCATCAATTCTAGATTTGCTTCATGGCGTACTAGGTTGAAAATAGACTGTAGACAACCTACCTGGTTAACAGAAGTCTTTATAAATTACACCAAGATTTCTTAGTCTTCACATGTGGCAGAAATTGATCGGAGTTTTTGTTCAATTACTTTGACATAGAAATTTTGTATGTGTTCGTGTGCACGCACACAGAATCTGTGTTATTGAGGAAAAACTCCAATCAATTACTGCCACATCTATATATAACATCTATATATACAGTATATATATATATATATATATATATATATATATATATATATATATATATATATATACACACACACACACACACAATTACTGCCACACACACACACAAATTACTGCCACACACACACACACACACACACACACACAAACACAATTTTTCATTATCTCTAAACTTCAGAGTTGACTACCTGATGGTCATAATACTGCTTTTTTTTAAATATTCCTTTATTATATTGAAAATGCTGTATTAATTTGGAGAAGATGTGATGTAGTTGAATATTTTTTTATTTTGCCTTGTGTGATTTTAGGTTTATAAGCATAGTTGCTTGTTCAAGTGCATATTCTCACATATGAGAGTATTTAGGTACATCCATTTTTCTCTCTCTCTATTCTGTTGCACACATGAATTTATTTTTTTTTACAAGCAAAGTGAAATCCACATTTGGTGCCCTCCAAATGCATTGTGGTAATTTTCTCCATAATTCCTAAACAGGATGGCTTGTTAGTTATGAACACTGAAATGAATACCGCAGTCTTGCAAAAGGATGAATATAAGATTTTTCTTAGGTTATTTTACTCAAAAATATGGACCCTAGAATGTTATTGCTTTCACAGTGATTCTGGATTTCTACTATTCTAACAAGGTGGTATCATTTAATTGCAGAAGTCCTTTTGTACCTTTCTCTAGAGAACAATGAACAGATACATATAATAAGGCTACTAATTTAATGGCATCATTTAAACTTCCAAGAAATACGGACACCCAACGGGTGATATTATTCCCACCCATCATAATTTTTCTGGGTTCAGTATCTCCAGATAAACAATGAAATTGATGACTAAAGGAAGCGGTATGAAGCATTTTTTCCTGTATATTTTTATTCTTAAATGGAACATCAAAGACATGTTTTTCATTTTTGTTTAGTCCCTCTGCAATTTCTTCCTTGACCTAATTCTGTCTGTAAAAGTATTTTTCTTTAGCAACGTGATATTATTTCAATTTCAAAGCACAGTTATAGGAACCCAGGCAAAACAAAGACTGCAAGTTAATTGGTTAATTAATGAAATTTTTATACACATGCTGACACTGCATTTAAAAATAATGAAAGAAAATGAATACACACATGCACAAGTACCCCTAAGTAGATAAGGTTCAATATCACATGTATTTTATTTACACTGACAGCTGAGTGGATTGGGTTGTTGAAAAGATGGAGGAAAGCATTTTTTAAATTTAGAATCCTTATTTTTATCTTTTATTCTCTATCTACCCTTATCATTTCTCTTATAATACATGCTTTTGTTCTTGTGATTATTGGTTTTTTTTTTCAGTCCATAGACATAAGCTTTAATACTCCCATTTCTTCTTTGTAAACCTGTAATATGAGAGAGCACCTAAATAGTTAAATCCTTTATTATAAAGTAGTTACTCCACAGTAATATATGTTTTTCAATAGTTGTGTTAGACTATATTTTAGTTGTGCCTATACCTGAGTTCCCTATTTTTTCCTATAAATAATTTTGTGTACTAAAATATTTTGATGTCTTCCATTTGTCCTTTGTGCCCTGTGCAAAAACCTGTCATCAGGTTTCCTGCTTTAATTTCAAACCCAAAGTAAAAATGTAAAGAGGTTTCTTGCTATGTTCACTGCAAAAGAAAAATCTGTAGCTAATGTTAACACTTTTTTTAAAAGAAGAAAACTGCTGTAGTAGAAAGATGTCTCTTGAGCATTCTTGATTGGCACTTTGTCTGGAAAATTTTCCTTGTACACCTGTAGTCTCTTAATATCCCATATGTCCAATATGCTGTACACTTTTGTGAATTGAACATTATAATTGCAGACTCTCCTACCACTTGCTAAATTAATCCTATAAGCAAAGGAATGTCCAATTGTGCCTGGACCAAAACTTACTTCAATCCAATCCTAACCTAAGTTTCAAATGTTCTAAGATTCACAATAAATAGATATTATAGGAATTCAATAAATGACCCAAACAAGAATGATTGGGTCATTTAAGACACTTCTATTTTTGGAAGCTCTATAGAACCTCTAGAATATCTTAGGTTTAGTGAACCTATTTTGTCTTAAAGGGAATAGGGAAGACCCTAATGTAGAGTCTCAGTAATAATCCTTCTCTACAATGAAAAATTAAGATTTTTTTTTTGAAAGAGAGATAACCAGAAAAACCAAGTGCTTTATAATAGACTAAGACAGTGATGGCGAACCTTTTAGAGACCAAGTGCCCAAACTGCAACCCAAAACACACTTATGCATCGTCCGGTGCCGGATGGGCGTGGCCTATTGGGTGGGCGTGGCTGCGGTGGTAACGGCAGACTGGGTGGGACTAAAAAGTTCAATCAATCAATTCCAACTTTTGCAAGATCTTTTTTTTTTCCGTGAGAAGTTGAAATTGACTGATTGATTGAACCTTTTTTTTTGTACACGGCGGCGGAGGTCTAAAGCGAAAAGGTTTTATAAAACCCAGCTGAAGACCTAGGACTGGGGTGACGGTGCGCGTGCCCACAGAGAGGGCTCTGAGTGCCACCTCAAGCAAAAACAAAGAAAGTCCAGTTGCCTTTTGAAAAAGCACCCTTGGTTGTCCCAAGGGTGCTTTTTCAAAAGGCAACTGGACTTTCTTTGTTTTTGCTTGAAGATGTTTCACTTCTCATCCAAGGCTTCAATTCTGACTGAATGGTGGAGAATCAATCAGAAGAAACAAAAACAAAGCAAGTCCATTTGCCTTTGAAAAAGCACCTTTAGGTTCCAAAAGACATGATGAGTATTTTCTGATTAATCCACTTATGAATTGGGAAGTCTCAGAGGCACAGAGTTTTGTGTTTTGAGTGCAAAAGTACTATAGTTGATTGTGAAGTACAATTTCTTTAATTGTACAAATTTGGATTGTTTATAGATTTATCAAGTATTTGTATTCATATGGATAACATGTTATTCAAGCACTTATATGAAATTGATTAAGGAACTCTTGGATTATCAATGCAAATTTGAAATGTTACCTGGATCAAGTATATGCATTTAAAATTATAAAGTAGAAGTTTTGGTCTCTTACAAATCTTCAGGGGCATGAAAAATAGCAGTAAAGTCACATAATCCCTTGACACATTCCACATTGGTAAACATAGTCTATACTAAGTTCTAATAATTTAGTGACAAACTTTCATAAGGAATATAATAATAATAATAATAATAATAATAATAATAATAATAATAATAATAATAATAATAATAATAATAGTAATAATAATAATAATAATAAAGTTGGAAGGGACCTTGGAGGTCATCGAGTCCAACCCCCTGCTCAGGCAGGAACCCTACACCATTTCAGACAAATGGCTGTCCAATCTCTTCTTAAAAACTTCCAGTGTTGGAGCATTCACCGCTTCTGGAGGCAGGTTGTTCCATTGGTTAATTGTTCTCACTGTCAGGAAGTTTCTCCTTAGTTCTAAGTTTCTGCTTAGTTCGTTAAACTAGACATACCCAATTCCAGCAACCATTCCTTATATGTTTTAGCCTCCAGTCCCCTAATCATCTTTGTTGCTCTTCTCTGTACTCTTTCTAGAGTCTCAGCATCTTTTTTACATCGTAGTGACCAAAACTGGATGCAGTATTCCAAGTGTGGCCTTACTAAGGCATTGTAAAGTGGTATTAATACTTCACGTGATCTTGATTCTATCCCTCTGTTAATGCAGCCCAGCACTGTGTTGGCTTTTTTGGCAGCTGCAGCACACTGCTGGCTCATATTTAAGTGATTGTCCACTAGGACTC
>NW_015386440.1:1290070-1299727 GCF_001527695.2 Protobothrops mucrosquamatus
ATAGAACCTTACCGTTTTCACCATTGAATTTCATTTTGTTAGATAGCGCCCAGTGTTCAAGTCTGTCCAAGTCCTCCTGTATCTTAAGCCTGTCTTCTGGAGTGTTGGCTATTCCTGCCAGCTTGGTGTCATCTATCCCCTCGTCCAAATCATTGATGAAGATGTTGAAGAGCACTGGGCCTAGAACAGAGCCCTGGGGCACCCCACTATACACTTCCCTCCATGTAGATGCGGTTCCATTGAGGACCACACACTGAGTACGGCCGGTCAGCCAGCTACGAATCCATCTGGTGATGATGCTGTCTAACCCACATTTTTCTATCTTATCGAGTAGTAGATTGTGATCTACTTTATCAAATGCCTTACTGAAGTCCAAGTAAATTATATCCACAGCATTCCTCTGATCCATTAATTTTGTCACTTGGTCAAAGAATGCAATAAGGTTTGTCTGGCATGATCTGTTTTAGACAAACCCATGTTGGCTTTTAGTAATGACTTTGTTTGCCTCTAGGTGTTCGCTGATTCGTTGTTTGATTATCTTTTCCAGAATATAATATAATATAATATAATATAATATAATATAATATAATATAATATAATATAATATAATATAATATAATATAATATAATATAATATAATATAATATAATATAATATATTATATTATATTATATTATATTATATTATATTATATTATATTATATTATATTATATTATATTAATATAATTAATATAATATAATATAATATAATATTATATAATATATATAATATAATTAATATAATATAATATAATATAATATAATATATAATATAATATAAGAATAGAATAGAATAAAATAGAATAGAATAGAACAGAACAGAACAGAACAGAACAGAACAGAACAGAACAGATCTTGGAGGTTTTCTAGTCCAGCCCACTGCTCAAGCAGGAAAGCCTATACCAGACATGTCAAACTTATGACGTCACGTGACGTTGCGCGATGTATCGGAGCTTTTCACCCATTGCCGGCAATGGGGTGGGTGCGGTTTTGTCGTGATGTGTCCGGCCCGTGGGCCGGCAGTTTGAAACCTCTAGCCTATACAATCTCAGACAAGTGACTGTCTAGTTTCTTCTTAAAAATCTCCAGTGATGTACTAAATACTGTAACTTTCTCCCTGTTGTCTGTCTTATCTTCTCTCTTTAGTGACCCTACAGTTTTCTTGACTTTTTTCTTGTTGTTAATACGTTGGAAGAAACTTTTTTATTATCCTTGATTTCTGTTGCAAGTCTTTGTTCGTTCTGAGCCTTTGCTCAGAGGTTTAGTTTTCCAAGCTTTTGGACTTGTGCTGGAGACACATTCTGGTGAGAGAGAAGTTCCCTGAGGATGGGCTCCAGCACAAATCCAAAAGTTCAGAAGACTAAACCTCTGGTCACAGTGACTGACCAGATTGGATCCTGAGACATTATCTTGGGACATATATATTTGCCTTCGTTCTTGATTGCTATTATTTAAGACTGTAACTATAATCATGTAAATGTGATTATATTTCTCTAAAGACCTTTTCATCAAATGTGATGAAGAACTGGGCTACAATATCTATTCCTGGCACCCTCAAGTTTATTTTTCTCTGAATGCTTATAGAAACATCTAAATGTTAGTGTTTGCATTTTAGCACAAAGCAGCCATATATATATAGGAATAGGAAATTAATGCCACCCAACTATGTTTACATTTCTTTGCATCATTAGCAGCTGAACATTTGCTTTTTTGTCTTACAAGATATTTTCCTGAACTTCCCTGAAGCATGACATCTGTAGAAATGAGCAGAATGACTGAATGAAAAGGAATTTGATTGCTTTAGCATAGTCACTGGGAATTTGGACACTAAGGAATATTAAATCAGTAAGATGGGACAAATATTGCAGTGTGGGTGCAACAGATATTAATGTCATTTTTAAAGCTTTCCATGAAGTTGATAATTGTAAAATAGAAGATCATTGTGCATCTAAGTAATAATTCAATGAATGCCTTAAATATACAGTGATCTACTTTTTAATTCTTAAATGGATTCCAGAAGATGGTAGAGGACAGGAAGACCTGGAGGAACGTTATCCATGGGGTTGCGATGGGTCGGACACGACTTCGCAATTAACAACAACAACTTTTTAATTGCAGAAACTGAATGTTCAAAAAGTGAATTTTTAGTTATGGGGATATTTCTTCCTTTACATACTGGGGAAAACTTTCCCTGTGTCTGTTGCAGAAAATTACACAACTATAATAAATATGGACACATAATTGGTGTAATGTCTTCTTTGGAATCCAGATTGCATCTTAAAGCATAGCTATAGCTTGGATGTACTTAGATTTTTAATTTTTCAGCCGCAAACTGGTCTTACCATAGTCAGAATATGATCTTGAACGTGCAGAAATATTTGAAGATGTGCATGATTCCATTTTGGGTATTTCTCCACAGTTATAAAATTAACAGGGCAATTTCATAGAATCCTAAAAAGAGCCGGTATCAAATGCATATCATATGTATGACAATTCATATGAATCAGTTTAATGTTTAAGTGCCATAATATTTCTTTATAACTAACAATTGAGATTTGGTGTCTGTCTTTCTTTTTCTTTCTTTCTTTCTTTCTTTCTTTCTTTCTTTCTTTCTTTCTTTCTTTCTTTCTTCTATTCAATCATGTCTGGTTTTCAAAGACTGTCTGGAAAGTCTGTGCAATTTTCTTGGCAAGGTTTGGCATGGTTTTGTAAAAGTGGTTGCCATTGCCTCATTCCTAGAGCTAAATAAAAGTGACTGGCCCAAGGTCACAAGGCCACCCAGGTGGCTTTGTGCCTAGGGCAGGAGTAGAACTCATGATCTCCCTTTGCTTAATGCGTTAAGCACTACATCATACTGGCTCTCAAAACATTAGATAACATATCTAAAAAACATTTGAACTTGTATTTTAAATCTCAATATGAAGAAATGTACGTTGAAAATAAACAAACATAATTAAATCAACCTTTTAATTTATTCTGTTGGTAAGCTTTTCATTTGTTTACAAAATATGATTATCATATCAGATTGATTTGCAAAGCATGCAAATTTATTTCAAAATTGTTAACATTTATACAATTATTTTAATAAAGCTACTATGATTAAAAATAGGATAATGTATTCACCTGCATTATGTGAGGCATATTTCTTTTTTAAAAATCCATAGAATTCTGTGCCTAAATGCCTTGTTTGAAATCCAATAATCTACTATCAGCTTTTCATGTGGGGATAATAAACATTAAGCAAATGCACCAAAACAAGTGTAAAATTAAAATTAAGAGGGAGAGAGACAGAATATGAGTACTATCTTCTTTTTGTGATTCATAGCTTTATAACAAAACGAGTGATTTTTGAGATGGTTGTAAAGCAATAAAGGTATAACCAAACAGAATTCAGGAACAGCTGTTGTTACTGCTGCTTTGGCTATTCTTCAGTTGGTGATTAGAAAATGTTGTAATCCTCCCTCTGTGTTGATATTGGCTAAAGAAACAAAGGGAAGATAAGTATTATAGATCAGGGGTCCCTAATCCCTCGGTCCGTGGACCAGTACTGGACTGCGGCATGCCAGCCATCGGTCGTACAAACAAGCAAAGCCCCATTTGCGAGATGCAAGCAGCACACAGAACCACACTCCCTCTGGTCCACGGAAAAACCTCTCCCCACGGAACCAGTCCCTGATGCCCAAAAGGTTGGGGACCTCTGTTATAGATGATAATATAGATAATGATTAATGGTAATGTAGATGATGGTGACAATATAGACAAAACGTGGTTTCATGATATATTTTAAGTATAGTGACTATGTCTGAAGAAGATTCTATGAAGTTCATAATGCATAGGTCTTTTCAAAAACCACATGTTTAACTTTATATTATCTACTTGATTGTTGCTATCCATGTTTTGGTCTGGAACATCCTGTCCCTCTACATTTCTTTTTCTTTCTTTCTTTCTTTCTTTCTTTCTTTCTTTCTTTCTTTCTTTCTTTCTTTCTTTCTTTCTTTCTTTCTTTCTTTCTTTCTTTCTTTTTTAAAAAAACAAACTAATTCAAGAATTCCTGGCTCTCAGTGGGTCAAAGGGAATTGCTAGACTCATTTCTGTCTGGGCAGATCTAGAAGCAAATTGTGTTCCTCATCTCAATGTGATAGCTAGTATATGTTGAGAATATCTTGATTGATGTATGTGTGTGTGAGCTTAGCCTATACATATAGCATTCATTAATATCTAAGGATATTAATATCTAAGGATATTTGTGAAATAACTAAGTCATCAAAGTTTTGGGAAGAAGATGATGGAAGGAGCTATTCTTGGGGCTGTTCCTGCCATCTACTAAATTCCATTCCATGTTCTCTCCCATTGAATATCTTTCTGTATCTATTAGGCAGATAGCGGCTACCTGGAATAACCAATTTTTAAGATACCTAGGTTGCAAGACACACGGGGCTTTGTAGGTAATAACGAGTATCTTGAACTGTGTTCAGAACCAATAGTTGGTGCAGTTTCTGCAGGAGTGATATAAGATGTCAGTGGCAGAACTGATCTGCTTTTATACAGGATCCATATTTCTCACTGCAAGAAGATAGGCTACTTGCAAAAGTATCTAGGTTGCTAATGTCCTGTCCCTTTAAGACTGCTTCTAACCCCATCTAGCAACTAGTGGCTATAAAAGCTATACAATGAGGCAGCTAGAAGTAGTGGTGTTGGTGTGAGAAGGAAGATTCTTTGTGTTTGTTTGGGAAACTTAACACCTTGAAGCAGTCTAAGGCAGGGGTGTCAAACTGCCGGCTGTGGGCCGGATGCGTCATGCCAAAACCGCGCCCACAGGCGCGTTGCGAGTTTGACACCCGTCGCCTAAGGCAAATAGAAGAGTTACTGTTCTCCAGAAGTACAGGACTCACAAAGAAAAGTAGTGGAGGAACAGGAGTTGTAGCAGAATTTGGAAGGGTGTATAGTCAATAGTGAATACTACCCTTTGAGTATTTGTCCGTATATTATCTAGAGACCAAGTGGGGTTGTTTTGGCTCTCTGGGGTTTTGGAGTCCAATGAACTGGGAATCTTCTGAATTTTCAGTTCAGTCAATAATAGTTCTAGTGAAGTTATTTACATAGCCTATTGACCAGATATTGATGGAAACATCTTTTGTAAGCAATAAACACCTTGTGTTCTGTATCACTCCAGCTTCCCTCCCTCCCACCCACTTCCCTGCAATGATCTTATTTAACAAAACAGGAAAGTGGAACATGAGAATAGAAAATGATCACCAAAGTGGGTGGCAGCAGGCGAGGTCTTTGACAATTATAAAATGGAAAAGAGGAAAAATAAAAGTGTTGGAGAAAGCGAGTGAGCTGTAAATTTAGAAACTTTAAATGCTGCTACAGTGTGATAGCAAAAGGGCTTAAATACTTTAAAGTAATCATGGTACGAATAAAATAAATAAAAAGAGCTATAAAAATTGAATATAGTAATAATTTAGTTTTCATCTTGATGTATATGGATGATCTGGAATCATTGTTTATATAAGTGTTATTTGTTATAAGAGTTCTTTTTGAAAATGCACCTGAGGAAATGAACATAGCTTTCCTTTGTTTTCTTTGTTTTTTTTATTTTTGTCTTATTAAAACTATCCCCATGATAAACGCTATGCTTCTGCTCCATAATTACATTACATCAATCAGTGCATATGTTTTGTTTGTTTTGCATTATCTTTATTGAGATTTTACTGGGAGATTAAGGAAAGGAGAATGAGGACCAATAGGGAAAAATCTGCCAGAATTCCTAAATCTTGAGAATGAACATGATCTGCATTTGAAGAATTCTTAGTTTAGCCCACTGTTTCTCAACCTGGGCCGGCTTTAAGATGTGTGGACTTCAATTCCCAGAATTCTCCAGCCAGCAATTCTGCGAGTTGAAGTCTACATGTTTTAAACTTGGCAAGGTTGACAATATTTCGGACATGTGATGCGACACCCAGAAAAATACGGCATACTCCATTTAATCCTCCAGGGAAAGATTGAAGGCAAACGAGGTCCAGGCAGAAGAACAACATCATGGCTTCAAAATCTAAGGGACTGGTTTGGACAAAACTCAGCAGCACTTTTTCGTGCGGCTGCTGATAAAAACAGTATCGCCAACATGATCACCAACGTCCGATAACGGATATGGCACAAGAAGAAGAAGAAGGTTGACAAACACTAGTTTACCCTGTTGTATAGATATACCACTGGGCATTATCCCAGTTGCAAGAGTTGCAATAAATAAGGGAAAATAACTGTGGCACTTTGGTTTTGGATTATACTTTAATCCACATTTTGGATTCAGATCTTTCAGCGCCACTATCAAAACCAAATGTTTGTTGTTTAAAGGAGAAACATTCCCCCCCCCCCACCACTTTACCTTAGTAATTTATTCTTCCTCCTCTTCCCACCCCTCCATCTTAGTTTGGATCAGATACAGCTGATCCTTTTCAAGTATATTTACTTGCATTTCCTGAGCCTAAATCTATTTAAATATGACTTAGTCCTTTTAAAATATTCTAGCTTTTTCCTGGCATTGCTAGTTTTATTTTGTATGTATGTATGTATGTATGTACACACACACACACACACACATGACAGATTGGTTCTTCCAGTTCAGAGATGTCAAACTTGCAACATCATGTGACGTTTTGCGACGTATCACAACTTTTTCTCCATTGCTGGCAATGGGGTGGGCGCAGTTTCGGCATGACTCCTCCGGCCCGTGGGCTGGCAGTTTGACACCCCTGTTCCAGTTGAAGAGAACAAGGATTTCTAAAAGGCTTTTGATAAACAGGATGAGTAAGAGGCAGTTATTTTTCTCAAATGCTTTTTTGCAGAAAGCAGAATGCAAATAGTCTGGCCTTGTGAGGATTGGAACTAAATGCTTGCTCTTGTGTCTTGTTTCCCAATTAAAGATTCTTCTCCTATTGAAGAAGACTCTTTCTCTATTGGTATAATTTTGTAGTACATACTTTCTCTGTGTATTTTGATTAATATACACCTGGAATTGTGCTGCTAGACCTGGCTGCTTTGTTAAGCATGGCTTATGGACTTCACCTGTCTCATCTGCTTTGGTTTACAAGGTCAGAGTTCCAAAATCATCAGGAAATAGGCAGAGTGTTCAATTGCATTGTAGAATGATAAAATAAATTGAACCTACCCAGAGGGGAATAGAGACTGCCAAACAATGGTGTCCGTCTCATTTAATATATACAAACATTTGTAACAAGTCACTTGCTGACGGACACAATTAGCCTCTATGTCCTTATAATAGAACCCTGAAGTCCTGACATTCATATAAACAGAATAGTCCCAAAATGGCTTTTGTTTCCAAGAATCTAGGTAAAAATTGCTATTCTATTTTTTTTTATCTATCTCTTCACATACACATTAGTCCTTCAACTCCTCTTACCTTTCATGGTAAATGATATTCTGCAATAATATGTTTTTCATTCATGGAAATCCGTCTGCCTAGTAGCACATATATGAGCAAGATAACTGGTTTCTGGCTCAGCATCTAGAAAAGAGGTGAAAAAAATTATAGGGCTATCAGTGCATGTAACATAGATGTGTGTATGGACAAGAACATCAACCTTGCTGTCAAGCAAAATCAAGCTCTTAATAGCGAGTGCCACACAAAGTGCACTAACCAAATAGGTGGTAAGATTTTAGGGGAACTCAGGCAGGAAGTAAACACAGGGTCGGTCATAAAGGACTCCAATGTCTATACACAAATGCACAGTATGAACAGCAAACAGGGAGAACTAGAAATTCAGGCTAATGAGGGCAGATATGATATTGTTGCCATAATGGAAACATGGTGGGACGAAACCCACAAATGGAACACACAGCTAGAGGGATTTAAATTATTTAAAATAAACAGACCAAATAAAAGAGAAGGTGGAGTTGCTTCTATATAAGAAATAACTACATATCTACAGAATTAGAGCACAACAATGATGAAAACTGTCTTGAATGCATTTGGGTCAACATAAAAGGGAAAAAATGACATTGCCATAGGTATATATTATAGGCCACCCAACCAAACAGAGGAAATAGATGAACTTTTTGCTAGTCAGTTAACTAAGATATGTAGGAAGCACATCACAATAGTAATGGAGGACTTTAATTACCCTAACATCAATTGAGAGACAAACTCTGTACCAAGTGGAAGATCAAACAGATTCCTGACAAACCTAGCAGACAACTTTGTCTCCCCAAAAGTAGCGAAGGGAACTAGAGGATTAGCCATGTTGGACCTAATTCTCACTAACAGGGATGAAATGATAGAAGGTGTTGAAGCCATAGGAACCTTGGGAGGAAGTGATCATGCAATATTGGAATTCAACATTATGGAAGCACAAGCAATAGAACACAGTTAAACTAGAGTCTTGGACTTCAAGAGAGCTAATTTCAATAAACTTAGAGAGGGTTTGGGAAGGATTCCATGGATGAGAATCCTCCAGGGGAAAACAACTCAAGAAGCTTGGGAAATTTTGAAAAGTGAGATAATAAAGGCCCAGTCTAGCACAATACCAACAATGAGGAAAAATAACAGCTCTCAAAAGAAACCAGCAAGGCTGCATAAGGAACTCTCTGATCAATTGAAAGACAAAAAAGACAAGTATAACAAGTGGAAAGAGGGGCACATAACTAAGGCAGAATATCAGCAAATAGCCCAAGCCTGCAAAGATGAAGTGAGGAAAGCTAAGGCTCAAAATGAACTAAGGCTTGCAACAAAAGTCAAAAATAACAAAAAAAGCTTCTTTCAACATGTAAAAAACAAAACAAAATCAAGGAAATGATTGGTACATTAGTGGGGGAAAGTGGCAAGAAGATAACAAGCAACAGGTAGAAAGCAGAACTATTTTTTGTAATTAAAAGTTTTAAATAATTTTCCATATTTAACTCATTTTTTGCATCCGTGTTTACACAAAGGGAAAAAATAGCCCAATCTATTAAAAACAGTACCATAAAAAACCGATTAGAAACATAAGTTAAGATAGGCAAGAAAATGGTAAGTGAGCACCTGTCCAGCCTAGACGAATTCAAATCACCAGGACCAGATGGATTACACCCCAAGATTCTCAAGGAACTGGCAGATATGGTCTCAGAACCACTGAACTATATCTTTCAAAGATCCTGGAGCACTGGGGAACTACCAGAGAACTGGAAAAGAGCTGATGTGTAATTCCCATCTTCAAAAAAGGGAAAAAAATGGATCCAGGAAATTACAGACCTATCAGCCTGACCTCAATACCTGGGAAGATTCTGGAAAAGATAATCAAACAACGAATCAGCGAACACCTAGACACAAAGTCATTACCAAAAGCCAACATGGGTTTGTCTAAAACAGATCATGCCAGACAAATCTTATTGCATTCTTTGACCAAGTGACAAAATTAGTCAAGAAGCTTGGGAAATTTTGAAAAGTGAGATAATAAAAGCCCAGTCTAGCACAATACCAACAAAGAGGAAAAATAACAGCTCTCAAAAGAAACCAGCATGGCTGCATAAAGAACTCTCTGACAAATTGAAAGATAAAAAGGGCAAGTATAGAAAGTGGAAAGAGGGGCACATAACTAAGTCAGAATATCAGCAAATAG
>NW_015386440.1:1300968-1306734 GCF_001527695.2 Protobothrops mucrosquamatus
TATTATTATTATTATTATTATTATTATTATTATTATTATTATTATTATTATTATTATTATTATTATTATTATTATTATTATTATTATTATTATTATCTTATTGCATTATTTGACCAAGTGACAAAATTAGTGGACCAGAGGAATGCTGTGGATATAATTTATTTGGACTTCAGTAAGGCATTTGATAAAGTAAATCACAATCTACTACTTGATAAGATAGAAAAATGTGGATTAGACATCACCACCAGATGGATTCGTAGATGGCTGACTGGCCGTACTCAGCGTGTAGTCCTCAATGGAACTGCATCTACATGGAGGGAAGTGAGTAGTGGGGTGCCCCAGGGCTCTGTTCTAGGCCCAGTGCTCTTTAACATCTTCATCAATGATTTGGAGGAGGGGATGGATGGGGAACTCATCAAATTTTTAGACAACACCAAGCTGGCAGGAATAGCCAACACTCCAGAAGACAGGCTTAGAATACAGAAGGATCTTGACAGACCTGAAGATTGGGCACTATCTAACAAAATGAAATTCAATGGTGAAAAAGTAAGGCTCTGCATTTAGGCAAGAAAAGCCAAGTGCATAGGTATAGTTTAGGAGATACCTTGCTCAATAGTAGTAACTGTGAGAGGGATCTCGGAGTCCTAGTGGACAATCACTTAAATATGAGCGAGCCAGCAGTGTGCTGCAGCTGCCAAAAAAGCCAACATAGTGCTAGGTTGCATTAACAGAGGGATAGAAAGAATCAAGATCACGTGAAGTGTTAATACCAGTTTACAATGCCTTGGTAAGGCCACACTTAGAGTACTGCATCCAGTTTTGTTCACCACGATGTAACAAAGATGTTGGGACTCTAGAAAGAGTACAGAGAAGAGGAACAAAGATGGTTAGGTGACTGGAGCCTAAAACATACAAGGAACGGTTGCTGGAATTGGGTATGTCTAGTTTAATGAAGAGAATGATGGGAGGGACATGATAGCAGTCTTCCAACATCTCAGGGGTTGCCACAAAGAAGAGGGAGTCAAGCTATTCTCAAAAGCCCTTGAAGGCAGGGCAAGAAGCAATGGATGGAAACTAACCAAAGAGAGAAGCAACCTAGAACTAAGGAGAAACTTCCTGACAGAGAACAATTAACCAGTGGAACAACCTGCCTCCAGAAGTGGTGAATGCTCCAATACTGGAAGTCTTTAAGAAGAAATTGGACAGCCATTTGTCTGTAATGGTATAGGGTTCCTGCCTGAGCAAGAGTTTGGACTAGATGACCTCCAAGGTCCCTTCCAACTTTATTATTATTGTCATTGTTGTTATTATTGTTATTTGTTGTTGTTGTTGTTGTTGTTGTTGTTGTTGTTGTTATTATTATTATTATTATTATTATTATTATTATTATTATTATTATTATTATTATTATTATTATTATTATTATTATTATGTATCTGAGCTCAGAAAAGAGATTAAGAGTACAGTAGGAATTGTTCAGTGATGGTAGGAATTCACCATAGTTGATATATTTATAATTTGCTGGAAGAATAAAAAGTGACCTCAAGAGAGACCTTGAAAGAAAGATGACAAAACCAAGATAATATACTCGGACATATATATCGATATAAAATCATCAAAATATGACAAGGAGATAGAAAATTAAAAATTGAAAGATAAAATAGGTGCAAAATTGCTGTAGAACAACGGAAGAGTTATAGACAACTTCTTTAAATAAACCATGTAGATTATTTTTTTCCCTCCCAGAAATCTACTTCAGTTATAATCCAGTATTTGTGCCATTATTACTTTGATAAATATGAACAATGCTTTCCTGTTCGTTTAATTATATTGAGCACTGTATCAGATATAGCAACTCCAGCATTTGTTTCTGAACACACAAGATAAAAAAAATCAAAATTTCAAGGGCATAATGGGATTTTAAAGACAATTGACTAATTGTTTTAAGCACAGGAATGTGCATGAACATGCTAATACAGAGAAGGGAGAAGTTGTATAGTTTAAGGACCATTATATTCAAGACAGAGATTCCCATGTTTGGTTTCTTGTACATATCTGGCAAAATTCTGCAAGTATATTGAAGCCCTGGAAGGTTGGGAGTGGGGGAAATATCTTGAAGAAGCCAGTGGTAATTCACTTTCATGTTGACTCTAAATATATATATATATGGATGTGTCCATTAGGTCATCAGGAGTATAATGTGACTCCAGGGACAATTTAGTTTGTCTGTGACTTTTTAAGAGATATCTTAATAGGCAAAAAGAGAACACAAGAACATTAGGGGGGGTTACTTTAAAGGAGGATAGAAACAATTTCCTTTCACTTATTTAACTTACTGGACTCTATTATTGAAATACAGGTAGTCCTTGACTTATCATCAAATTGAGCCCAAAATTTCTGTTGCTAAGTGAGACATTTACTAAGTGTCATTTTACGACCTTTCTTGCAAAATTGTTAAGGAAAGCACTGCAGTTGTTAAATTAGTAACATGGTTGCTAAGTGTATTTGGCTTCCCCATTAATTTTGCTTGTCAGAAGGCTGCAAAAGATGATCACATGTCCTTGGGACACTGCAACTGTCATAAATATGAGTCAGTTGCCAAGTGTCTGAATTTTGATCATTTAACCATGGGGATGTTGTTAATTTGGTTTTATTCGGTGGGGTGTGTGGGTCTTTCTTTGTTTTAATAATGTTGTGAGCCGCCCTGAGTCCTTCGGGAGAAGGGCGGGATATAAATTGAAATAATAATAATAATAATAATAATAATAATAATAATAATAATAATAATAATAATAATAATAATAATAATAATAATAATAATATGTGAAAAACAGTCATAAGTCGTTTTTTTAGTGATGTTGTAACTTTGAACATTCATTAAATGAACTATTGTAAGTTGAGGAATACCTGAATTGAAAGTGGCTTTAGTCTCAATATAAGATTGAAGTCTCTGCAAACTTCATATAATTTACTTATAGAAACAAAACTGACATGAACTTGTCATAAGAGCCGTGGGTCACAGTGGTAGAATGCAGTACTGCAGGCTACTTCTTCTGACTGCCGGCTGCCTGCAATTTGAATCTCACCAGGCTCAAGGTTAACTCAGCCTTCCATCCTTCCAAGGTCGGTAAAATGAGGACCCAGATTGTTGGGGGCAATAGGCTGACTCTGTAAATCGCTTAGAAAAGGCTGTAAAAGCATTGTGAAGCGGTATATAAGTCTTAACTGCTACTGGTATATCTACGTACATCTAGTCATTTAAATATTGATGTGCTTCAAAGCAAATGGTTTATGTCCATGCTATCCCATAAGCCCCGGTTAACAAGATGGTGCTAGAACTATGATAGAAAACACAACAAAAGCATCAGTAGATATGTGGTTGCAAAACTAGCTTAGAAACAAGCAAACTAAGCTGCCAGCTTTTCTTTTCTTTTCTTTTAAAGATACAAGTTTGATGTATAGTGATTGTTTCAGTACAGTGCTTCTCAAACAGTATGGTTCAATACCCCTAAAGTGATGGTGATCCAACCCCTTTAGCCTTCTGGAAGGCCCTTAAAATAACTATATTTAGGATCCTGTGATAGAGTGGTACCTGCTAGATCTGTGGCCCCCAACGTTTTGGGCTTCAGGGACTGGTTCCCTGGAGAGAGGTTTTTCTGCAGACTGGAGGGGGTGAGGTTTCACATGCTGCCTGCATCCCATGGGCGGGGCTTCGCTTGTTTGCCTGGCCTGGTATCTGGAATGCCATGGACTAGTGCAGGTCCACTGACCAGGAGTTGGGGACCTCTGTGCTAGATAGTTGCAGGATGGTTCATTAAAAACAAATTTTGTATGTTTTTATGTTGAATTTTTATTTTTTTAATTTATTATGGTTGTATTTGTAATGCAATGAATTTTAATATATGTGCCTTGTTTTATCATGTACACTGTCCTGAAACACTGTATGAGAGGGTGGATAGCAATGGCACTTAGCACTTAGACTTATATACCGCTTTACAGCCCTCTCTAAGCAGTTTACAATATCAGCCTATTGCCCCCAGCAATCTGGATCCTCATTTTACCTACCTTGGAAGTATGGAAGGCTGAGTTAACCTTGAGCCTGGTGAGACTCAAATTGCCAAACTGCTGTCAGCCGGCAGCCAGCAGAAGTAGCCTGCAGTACTGCATTCTAACCACTGCATCACCATGGATGGATGGATGGATGGATGGATGGGTGGATGGATGGATGGATGGATGGACAAACAGAGACAGAGAGAGAGACAGACAGACACAGACACAGACACACAGACACACACACACACATGCCTGCTGCCTACCTACCTACCTATTAGTGACTTTGTGTGGCTTACAGAAATAATAATAGATTGGTCTCTGATCCATATGAACCCCAATGAACAAAACCAGTGATTGTATGGGAGGCAGGGCAAGAAATGACTGTCTACCCTCCATTTCATTCCCAAGTAGATCTGTTGATTCAATAGTCTTAGATGAGTAGACACTTCAAATACAGAGGTATTAAAACCTTGTTTTAGCCCCACACTATAGTTGAAACATACTGGTATTTGTAGCTCTCTATAGTTAAGAGTTATATGGTATACCTATTTGAATTCCTGAACTGTTTCTACTGACTGAAGTTATTAATCAGATAACTGGTTTATCTGATTCTGAGCCCTGGACAGATGTCAGCTTTTCACAAAGGGCTATTATGATAATTGACCTCTTTGTTACTTTAATTTACTTCCCTGTTTCCAGGTTTAATCATGTTTGAGAAAAAAATAGTGACTTCCCAGGCCTAATTTTAATATATTTTAGTTTTGCAAGATCCTTGTAAGCTCACTATGATATTTTCTCTATCAGATACTCAAGGTTGCATATGGCCATTTGTTGTAATATATACTTTTGAGAAATTTGATATAAAATATACATTTTATTTACATTTAAAGTTATATTTTTGTCTACTTCACAGAGTCCTTGATTATGGACTATGATAATACAGGTTAGATTAACTAGATGGCTAGACATTCCTCTTTTCTATGCAAATAATTACTTGTGTAGGGACAAGATTTCCATTTGTCCATATTTTAAATTTTATTTTTATTTAAGATATAAATTTTATTTTGAGTTTGTAGTCCATAATAAGAGGAGGAAGAGTATGTATGTTTGCTGCCTTGAGTTATTTATAAAAATGATAAAGGTGGGATAAAAATCTAATAAATAAACAGTGGTTCTGTAGTTAACTAGGAGTAAGATAAGATTATGCATGTATAAGATGTATAAGCTCTGAGGATCCTAGTGTTGGTTTACAGACATACATACACATCTTCTGAGAGAGGCAATTTAATGGAAATTGAAAGATGATCCAGGATTATTCAGGAGATCATCGGATTGCCATATGCAACCTTCTTAGCCAGCTTTCAAAAAGCAAAGCCAATGGGGAAACCAGGTTCACTTAGTAACCATGTGATTCACTTAACAACTACAGTGATTTGCTTAACAAAAAAGGTCATAAAATGAGACGTGAGTCAACTAAAAACCATTTATTTATTTATTTATTTATTTATTTATTTATTGCATTTATATCCCGCCCTTCTCCTTTCGGACTCAGGGCGGCTGACAAATGATAAAAAACTAACATACATAATATTACACCTAGTTAAAATTTAATTAAAACGAAATATTTGAGAATGTCCAATTAAAAGTAATTAAAACCCCTATAAAATCCCCTAGGCCAGTCCCGCTTGCTGGAACAACCACGTCTTGAGGGCG